>NC_058408.1:24831415-24859235 GCF_002201575.2 Neomonachus schauinslandi | reverse complement strand
AAGAGCCCGCAGCTGCCTGACAAAAGATCTTAATCAGTGATGGCTGCGGGGGTGGGGGTGGGGCCTGGGGCTGGCTCTCCCCTGCCCCACCCTTGCCTTCCTGTGGGTTCCCGTTGTCCTGCCCCTACTGTATGGTCCGGTGGTCAGGGCTGACGTCCCACAGGCCACCACTGCCTTCGCCCTACCGGGCCACCTGGGCCGGCTAAGTGGTAGGCCAGACCTCCTCCTTTTCTTCCTTGAAGCAACTCAGCCCCTGCGGCCCATCTTTCCACCTCCATCTGCTCAGACCCCTCCTTCCCATCGCGGTGCTCCACAGCATTCCACCACCTTCGGTCTCCAGAGCAAATCATCAGCACCATGCATTGGACACAGACGGGTTGGTCCTGTGCTGGGCGCCAGGACACCCAGATGCATGTGTCTGCCTTCCCCTTCCAGGAGCTCAGGCCTGCGGGCAGAGAGGGCCTTTCTTTACCCAGATTTTGGTCAAGCACCCATTGTGTGCCAGGCACTGTGTTGGGCCCTGAGGATGGGGCAGTGAATAAACCAGCAACGTCCCTGCTGTCATAGAGCTTAGAGAGACGGTCACCCACATGACCACAAGGCACATCAAGGGGTCGGCAGTGTGATAAAGCAAAATCAAGCAGGGTCAGGGGAGATGTGATGGCCTGGGGTGGAGGCTCTCTGATAAGATCAGGGGAGAGCAGTGACTTGTGAGGGGGAGCCCTGTGGACCCCCAAGGACAGAGCATTCCAGCCAAGGCCCTGAAGGGCGTGTGTGTGTGTGTGTGTGCGTGTGTGTGTGTGTGTGTGCGTGTGTGTGTGTGTGTGTGTGTGTGTGAGCAAGGAGGAGGCAGGCTGGGGCACTGAGGCCCAGCGGGCTGGTGAGGTCGCGGGGGAACACGGAGGAAGCAAGGATGCCCCGCTCCAGCTCAGATCCATTCGCTCAGATCTGCTGGTGGTGGGGCCAGGCATCCGCAGTTTTGAAAAAGGTCCCCAGATGACCCTAATGTGTAGCCAGGGTTGTGAACCACTAATGTGGCGTCTTGTGGGGCATGAAGGAGTGAAGCTCTGGGTTTCATTGTGAAATGGGAAGTCACGGATCTCTGTTTTCCGAGGCTCAGGGAGGCCCCGTGAGGAGGGTGCTGTGAGAGGGGGAGGGGAAGGACACCCCCACCCTACAGGCCCAAGGAGGGAGCCCAGAGCAAAAGGAGGAGGGAGGAGCCTCTTTCCCGCGGGTGCTGTGAGGTGGGGGCTGCCATCACATTTCTCGGGTGAAGCGGCTGAGGCTTTGGGGTGAGCCTGGCCACACTGAGAGTAAGTGGGCTGGTCAGAATTTGAACCCAGGTGTGCCAACCGGCGCAGCACCACGCTCTGTGCTACACCACCTGCCCCCCAGGTAGATGTGGGCGGCTAGCACGGAGGCTTCCCCTCACTCGTCTGCACGGAGGATACACTTCTGGGATCCTGGGCACTGGGAGCAGCACCCTCGCCCTCCGGCCACCTACAAGCATGGGTGACCAGAGGCACCAGAGGGTTAGCCGACAGGCACTGTCCCCCGACCCCACCACGCACCCCCTGCCATCCCCCAGCTCCTCCTCCGGACCCCGTGGACCTCCCACCATCCACCAGCTGAAAGGGCAGCGTAGGACCCCGGCGAGTCCTGCTCCTGTGCTCTGGCGTGCTTTCTGGTGCTCAGAGCTGGGCTCCAGGGAGGGTCCCGCCCTCCTCGGACACCTCCCCATCAGCCCTTTCTCCTCTCCCTCCCTCCCTTCTTCGGACCTCTCTCTGCCCTTTTCCCTCTACCACCCCCTCTTCCTACCGCTGCCCTCCTTCCTCTTCCTGGTGGTGGTGGCGGCGGGGGTACTTATACCTGGGGAGCGGCCAGCAGCCCTGGCCTCCTCCCTCAGGAACAAGATTCTGCAGCCTCCCCGAGCCTCCAACCCCTGAGGAGTTCTCTGGGTGCCAAGTGTCATCCTGTCTCTCGCCCTCATGGGTTTTCTGGTGAGGCCAACACAGGCATGGGGCGCCGTGGCCGCGGCTGCGTGGGCAGGCAGGGTTCAGCCGGAGCGTGACACACGCGTGGCCCTGTCCTCCGGGCTGCAGTCAGCACTCCTCCCTGCTTGGAGCTTCCAGCCTCCTCTTCCTGACTCCTCCCTCCCTCATTCCTTATTCATCTGAGGGCTCCTGCCTCTGTGCCAGGCTGTTTCCAGTACCCAGGATACAAACTTGACCCTGACTTAGACCCTACTTGGGGGAGCTCAGAGTCTCAGAGTCAGTTAGGATGTGGTCTTGGCTTCTTCTCATGAGATCTCAGTTACTTGGGGGAAGGGGAGTTGTCTTTTAGTCCTTTTAAAATTTACCGAGATCTTTTCTTTTTTTCTTTTACATTTCAGAGACAACAAAACCTTTTTATGCCATCCACCTTTTCCCTGGGGAGGAGTCCGCTGGGCCCTGGGTTCTCGAGGAGGAGTCTCGCACACCCAGGGCTCCAAAACACATGGACCTGGATTCAAATCCCACCTCTGCTGCTTGCAAGCTGGGTCACCTTGGGCATGTTCCTTAACCTCTCTGTGTCTCAGTTTCCTTCTCTGTAAAACAGAGATAGCAGCAACACCCTTTTTCTCAGGATTGCGGGTATTCATGCAAGGGGTTGGGCACCGAGTGCTCGTTAAACGGTAGGATGGATGCACTGCACACACACAGCCCCTTCTCCGAGAGGAGGAATTCCAGCTCCCTCCTTCCCCCAGGGATCCCAGTCCTGGCATTAAAACTGGGCACTTTTTCTTTTCTTGCTTTCTTGACCCTTGATAAGATCTCAGTCATTAGTAAGAATGTATTAAGCACATTGTACCTAAAAGATTTTGCAAGACTTTTAGAAGATGACCTCAACCAGCGTTTTGTCTCCATGGAGATTTAAATGTAGCTGGGGAAGTCATCATGGAAGAGAGTCTACAATAAAAGCATTGCGTCAAGGTGTCACTCAAAACGGGTCAGCTGCCTTGGGAGGTAGTGAGTGCTCTGTCTCTAGAAACACTGGGGCAGACGCCGGGGCGGCACCCACTGGGAGTCCCAGGCACATGCCCTGTCTCTGCTAAGTCTGAGAAGCTTACAGAGGAAGGTGCCATCTTGGGGTCGGCCGGATCTGTACCTGGTCTGACTGTATTCTATGGGGCTCCACTTTGCTGGGCGGGGCAGCAAGGGATGGCCCACAGGTGAGAAGCATTGCTCAGAGTAGCTGAGGAAAACGTGGCCCACGGTGCTTGGAATCCCTCCTATCAGAGAGGGGGCTGTGTGTGTGCAGTGCATCCATCCTACCGTGGCCCACAAACCCCCTTCCCCCCTGGATTCCAGGAGGCTGGGCCACCCTCCCAGTGACGTCACTCACTCTACCTCAAGACTACCTTGGCCTTTCAAGACCAGGGAGTGACTCTGGGGTGTGGGTAATGAACAAACCTGGGATTCCAGGAGCTGGAGCTGATGAGTGGGAGCATTGCCTTGGAAAGAGGGGGTGGGCCCAGGGGTTCGGGGCCAGTACCATTTCCTGCCGTGGGCACCTGCCTTGAGAGGTTATCCTCAGCTACCTGTGATTGTGCACCTCTGGCCAAGAGTTCAACTTGGTAATGGAGTTGACTGCCCAGCTCCACCCTACGAGGCAATGGGGAAGGCTGGGGTGGACGAGCAATGGAGCAGTGCGGTGTGGAGGTCAACAGCCTGGCTGCCTCCACTTGGATCCTGCTCCATCACTTCTGGTTGTGGGACCACATCACGTGGCTGCTCCGGGCCTCAGTTTCCCCATCTGTAAAATAGGCTGATCGTAGGATTAATGTGGAGATGAATGAGTTAACACATGGAAAGCACTCAGAATGTAGTGGCCACATAGAAAGCTCCACATAAGTGTTGCATAAGCATTAGCCTTGTTATCTGTCTCCCAGAATGGCGACAGGCATCCTCGTCCCTCTGTTTTCACTGAGACTGCTGTGACCAGAGGTCAGAGGTTTCTCACTAGAGGGAGGAAGGGTTGTGTGGGGGGCACAGGAATGAATAAAACCCCTTCTGTCCGTGGGGAACACCCGTCCTCCCAAACTGCCATCAGAGTTTGAGAACTCCCATGTCCCTTATCCTAACACATCTCTGTGTTACGCAAAGTGCTTTAAGTTTAACAAACTACCTAAATTTATTTTTTTTTAAAGATTTTTTTTTTTAAGATTTTATTTATTTATTTGAGAGAGAGAGAATGAGAGAGAGCACATGAGAGGGGGGAGGGTCAGAGGGAGAAGCAGACTCCCTGCTGAGCAGGGAGCCCGATGCGGGACTCGATCCAGGGACTCCAGGATCATGACCTGAGCCGAAGGCAGTCGCTCAACCAACTGAGCC
The DNA here is from genome assembly GCF_002201575.2 of Neomonachus schauinslandi. NCBI lineage: Eukaryota > Metazoa > Chordata > Mammalia > Carnivora > Phocidae > Neomonachus > Neomonachus schauinslandi. The sequence goes on along the minus strand of NC_058408.1, from coordinate 24,854,862 downwards.
ACCCAGGCGCCCCCAAACTACCTAAATTTAAAAAATACTTTTAACAGACAGTTATTAAAAATCTCCTTGGCCCAAGCAAGTCTGTGAAACACTAAAGATTTGGAAATAAGTAAAGTGCTCTCTCCTCAAGTAACTCCCATCTGGTCAGGGAAAGATAAGGCGATTGCATAAATTACAATAATGGCTTCGAAGTGGGCTTGGTTATCCGCACCTCATATATGCCCCTGTGATAAGCCCAGAGGCCTTGCCCCTGTCAGCCTCCCTGCCCTCCCCTTCCTCAGCCTCTGCAGTACCTGTAAGTTTTGCAAGCCTCATAGAGTTGCACCTGCACCCTCAGTTCAGCTTGTGGTGGTGAATAAAAATGAATTAACATAAAAATGAAACACCTGATATATCAGGAAACTGCTGGAATCCCCTCTTCCCCAGTTCCTCCTTCCCTTCCCGGCAGCAGGGAGCCCCCCACCCCATGCTACCCCTGCCTTGAGCTCAGACTTCTTTAGGCTTAAGTGCCCATTTACAGTTACAAGGTAAAGCCAGTCTTGTTTCTAGGTGTTTCCAGAACCTACTCCCTCCGCCCCCGCCCCCAGGATGCTCAGAGGAAGGTGGCTCTGGGTGCAGAGGGGCTCCAACAAGCCGTGGACTGTCCTACTGTGATCTCCCCCTCAAGGTTCCCAAGCCCTTTGTACCCCAGCTCGGACCCTCCCGAGGGCAAGGTTCCCAAGCCCTTTGTACCCCAGCTCGGACCCTCCCGAGGGCAAGGTTCCCAAGCCCTTTGTATCCCTTTGTACCCTAGCTCTGACCCTCCTTCTCTGGCTTGTATCTGACCATCCACGGCATGCTCTGCACTCTCGCTGCTGGGCCAAGGACCCACCTTGCCCTGAGGCGCTTCCTCCCTCAAGCCTTTGCACCCCCAGAGTGCATCTGTCCCTGTTCCCTCTGTCTGGACTTCTTCCACCTCCTCAGTAGCTCCAGCTCAGTCAGACTCACTGGGCCTGGGGCAGGTGCCTTCCCCTTGCTGGGACTCAGTGCCCCAGTCCCTATCATGAAGGGGGGCCCCAGATGCCCTGGAGCATCCTCCCTGCTCCAGATTTTCACTTTAGTGTTTTGTAAGAGTCATTTCCCTCTCCCCTCCTTTCAAGCTTGCCTCAAACTCTCCTCTTCCAGGAAGCCTTCCTTAATCAACTCCTTGAACACTTTTCATGTGCTCAGTTCTGGTGGCGCCAGGTCGGGCTATACCCATGCTGATGCCAGGACTTAGGGGGTTTCAGCCCCTCATAAGCTCTGTCGCCCGAAAGGTCGCCCAAATACACACAACCTGAGTAAAAACGGAGCTTAGTATGGAAATGTGACCTCTAGGTAAGCCCTCCAACACCCCCCACCTCCAACCAGTCCTACCCCCAAGCCCAACTATCTAGAAAGTCTAACAGCCTGTAATCTTTTTTTTTTTTTTTTTAAGATTTTATTCATTTGAGAGAAAGAAAGCATGCACGAGAGGGGAGGGGCAGAGGAAGAGGGAGAAGCAGGCTTCCCGCGGAGCAGGGAGCCCGATGCGGGACTCGATCCAGGGACTCCAAGATCATGACCTGAGCCGAAGGCAGATGCCCAACGACTGAGCCACCCAAGCACCCCTCACAGCCTGTATTCAGTACTCGGTTCCCAGCGTCTGTCAGGTCTCTTTCCAGAGTACAGACCCTCAACTCCCCGGGTGGTCTTCAGTGTGATCTCCCCCAGGTGTGCCACCCCCCTCCAGCTGCTTTGTTAAGGGCATGACACCAGTTGGTGACCAAGTAATCCCTTGGCAACGATGGTGGCACTTTCATGCCCAGAAGCCCATTTTGCTCTGACAACATCCTGTGAGGTAGACAGGGCAGGCATGATGACCCCATTCCATGGATGTGGAAACTGAGGCCCTAGAGGTTTAACACCTTGCACACATGGTTAGTTAAGTGACAGAGCAAGGCCTCTCACCAGGTACACCCACCTGCCTCACTGCCCTCTGAACTGCTTTGTTTGCCAGCCAGGATTTTAATTCATTCCAGCGTGGAGCTGTTGAGCCCTTGGCTCCTAACACTGGCAAGAGAGCCAGAATAAGCAGATTTGACCTCTAATCTGACTCACCCAGCTGGTTCAGAATGCAGCCACTCCTCACCTTCCCTCGTCCACAGCTGCTCTGGGCCCCCTCTCTGCACCCCTCCTTCTCCTCCCCCGGCCCTCCCACTAGCTCTGGGAGCCCTGGGGTGGGCGTGGGTGGGGTCCCAGGAGGATGTGAGCCTAAGGACAGGCGGGATGTTTTCCCTACTCCACATTGTTCGGCCCGTGCCCATTGTGTGGGCCGGGAGCTGGACGTCACCAAGTCGCCTGGCAGGCTTTCAGCAGAGCTGGGGAATATTTCCAGAGGGAACTGACCCATTAGGAATGACTGAAGCTTCTCAAAAGCCTTGGCATTTCTTTGGATCAGCCAGACTGGGGGAGCTGAGGCAAGGAAGACTAGATGACTCCCTGCTCCCGGCCCACCTGCCATTTGCCAAGAGGGCTTTGTCCCACAGAGCGAGGGGTTTGGGAATGTCAAGTGGAGGGGAAACGGGGCGGGGGGTGGGGGGTAGAGGTGGACACGGAGGCTTGCACAGAGACGGAGCCAAATTGAATGGTTATTTTGTTTACATCACCTGGCTCCAACTTGGAGTTCCCACACCTGAGGATGGGAACCCATCTAGACAACTTTGAAAAGCCTCACTGAGCTTACCCCACAGGAAATGCAAGGTCAGAAATGTGTTAAAGCAGCTCAGGGTTTGGATGAGTAATGCTGGGTGTCCACTCCCAGGGAAGGCATTTGTTAATGCATCCCTCTCTCTACCGCGGGGCTGGGTGTGCTCCAGAGGGGACCTGGTGCCCGCAGCTGTGTATCCAGGTCCCCTCACGGTTTGAGCTAATCCTCACAGCAAGACCAATGGGCAGGGGCGCCTGGGTGGCTCAGTTGTTAGGCATCTGCCTTACACTCAGGTCATGGTCCCAGGGTCCTGGGATCGAGCCCCTCATCGGGCTCCCTGCTCGGCGGGGAGTCTGCTTCTCCCTCTCCCTCTGCCGGCTACTCTCCCTGCTTGTGCTCTCTCGCTCTGTCAAATAAATACATAAAATTTAAAAAAATAAAATAAAAGAGAGACCAATGGCAGGCATAGTAACCCACTTCTTATAGATGAGGAAATGGAGTCTCGCAAAGGTTAAGGAATTAGTTCCAACCCCCCCCACCAACACACACACAGAGCTATTTCTTGGCAGAGCTGAGATTTGAACCCATGTCTGTGATACTGCGAAGTCCATGTTCTATAGCAGGATTTCTCATTCACATGCCTAAGAATTGGCTGGGGAGGGGCGCCTGGGTGGCTCAGATGGTTAAGCGTCTGCCTTTGGCTCAGGTCATGATCCCAGGGTCCTGGGATCGAACCCCGCATTGGGCTCCTGGCTCAGCGAGAAGCCTGCTTCTCCCTCTCCCTCTGCCTCTCTCCGGGCTCACGCTCTCTCTCTCTCTCTATCTCTGTGTCTCAAATGAATAAATAAAATCTTAAGAAAAAAAAAATTGGCTGGGGTGCTAGCTAAGAATGCAGAGTTCTGGACCCTGTCCCCACACTACCCCCATCCCACCATCCCCCATTCTCATTCAATAAAGCAGGGTTGGGTGGCAGGAATCTGCATTTTTGCCAAATAACACAAGTGATTCTGAAGTGGTTGGGCCACAGGTTGAGAAACATTGCCTTGGGGTCTGGGCTCCATTCTATGACTTTAGCCAAAGGGAGCCCCAACCTGGTCTGGAAACGTGGGTGCAGCCCCAGGCCCCTGCCAAGACCTCAAGGGATGCCCTCTCACCTCACACGTCCCTTGCCTGAGTAGTGAAACCCGGGAGAGGCAGCCTGGAACCTAAGAAGACAACCAATCTGTAGCCTAGAAAAGTCTCCCATTACCCACAAGAGGAACCCGCGTGACAGACTCAGGGATAAAGGGGTCTTCGTTCATCCCCGCAGTGTTTGTGGACCCCTGCCATGGGTAAAAGCTTGGCACAGACCCCTCGGAGATCCTGGATGGCAAGGGGTACAGGTTTCTCAGAGCTGGGTGCAAGCAGGAACTTCCTGCTTTAGAATTATTTGGGGTTTTGGGACGCCTGGGTGGCTCAGTCTGTTAAGCTGCTGCCTTCCGCTCAGGTCATGATCCTGGGGTGCCATGGTCCTGGAATGGAGCCCCACAACCGGCTCGCTGCTCAGCAGGAAGCCTGCTTCTCTCTCTGTCCGCTGCTCCCCCTGCTTGTGAGCTTTCTCTCTCTCTCTCTGACAAATAAATAAATAAAATCTTAAAAAAAAAAAAAAAAAAGAATTATTTGGGCTCTGCTAAGAATTCAGAGTCCTGAGCCCCAACGCAGATCTCCATAGTCAGAAGCTCTGGGGGGTAAGCTCTAGGGATCTGCATCTAAAACACACTCCCCAGGCAATTCTGAAGCAAATAGAGGTTTGGGAAGTTGTGCTTAGAGTGTCTGGAAGGCAAGGAACTCCTGAGGCACGGGGACCCCAGGAAGGCCCCGCAGCCACAGCACGGGCTGGAAACCCCGGGTGCAGCTGTGGGTGAGCGGAAGGAGTGGCACACTCGGTGTGTGCAGATCTGGGTTTGAATCCTGGGCAACGGATAACCTCCCTGAGCTCAAGTCCTCACAGGCCAGATGAGGTTTGTCTAGACCACCTCCCCACGTTGCTGTGACGACCCAGGGAGCATGCTGTGGGCACTGAATGGGCAGCAGCAGGTGTGTGGTGGAAGAAGCTTATTCTAGGTTCTTAGGCGATGCCAACAGAAGGCTCCTGGCAGCATCCAGGATCCAGCAGGCACAGACCCACTTCATTCCATTGGGGAGCCAAGAGCTGGGTTGGGTGTGGAGGTTTGGAATTCAGAACTGTGACTCTGGACTCTGAGGGAGCGGCCTGGGGCATCCTGGGAGGGTCAGGGCTCAGGTTGTGGCCCACAGGACTCCGAAGCCCCAGTCAGGCCTGGAGGGCCATTGCCACCACTCCACCCCCCTGTCCGTCTGTCCAGTCCCCGGTCCGTCCATTCTCAAGCCCCTTCACTCCACGTCAGGAGGTCATACCAAAAGCATGGGCTCTGAGGGTCAGCTTGAGCCCTTCCCCATTCTACCCTTACTGTTCCTCATCTTGTTTCCCTGCTGTTGTCCCCGCTGAGCTGGGGGGCCTCACTGTTCCCCCTCTCCTCCCCACCACCCTCGGGCAACTCCAAGGACCCTCTCCTCTCTTCCTTGACCCTCACACCCTCTTTAGAGGCTCCATTCCCCACCTACCCCGCAAGGAACCCAGGGGCCATCCTCAGGCCCGTAGCCAGCTCCTTCCTGGGGAAGGATCTGCTAAGCCAATTCATAGCCAGGAGGTGAACTAGGCATACCCGGGCCTTCCCCGGGAATATGTGCACTTCACAAGAAGCTGCAAATAAGAAGCACAGTCAGCCTGGGGGAGGGCCTCTCCCCTGGCAGTTTAGCCTTGTGGTTAGGGCCACAGGCTCTGGAGCTGGAGAGTTCAAATCCTGGCTAGAGCGTCCACTAGCCAAGCGACCTGGGCCACCTGCTTTGCCTCGCAATGTCTCAGTTTCCTTGTGTGCAAAACAGAGATGTCATCAATGTACCCATTTCCTTAACACAGGGAAAGCACTCAGAACACATCGGGCACATACTAAGGTCTAGGTAAACATTAGCCAGTAGTGCTTATTAATGGAAGGATTTTGAACACTGGGCTTCACAGGTAACTGCCCACGTCTGCCCAGGGCCGCGTGCCTGCCACATCCAGCCTTAGCCCTGGTGCTGTTGTCAGAGAGTTGTGCTGCAAAGGATGCCAGTGTCCAGGCTCTCAGGCTGGGACTCATCCTCTCGGGCAATCTCCTTGGGAATAAGGATGAGAGCGACAGTGGCTGGATGAGGGGCGAGTCTGTAAGAGTATCCCTTAAGCCAGGGCATAAATGGAGAGGAAAGGAACTTGACCTCCACCCTCTGCCATTTCCTTTAAGTTCAGCTCCCCTGTGAACTGGGGGCGGAGCTTGGTGTGAGAGATGCGGGGCGCGGGGGACTGTTGGTGAATCACTGGGTCTGTGCATTCCGGGAAACTGGGAACGAGCGGGATTCTCCGGCAGCAGGTTTCTTCTGCATGAATCTGCAAAATGGCAAGAAGACTCAAGTCCTCCAGGCAAGGAGATGGGCAGTGGGGCCCTGCTCCGGTCACTCCTCCTGCTCCCATCTCCTCCCCTCTGGCCAGTGTCCGTCCAGGAAGGGGCGGGCAGGAAGACTGGAAGGTTCCTGGAGTGGGCAAGTCTCTGCCCCAAATGTCACCTCCTCTCCCAGCCGCACTTTCTCCAAGGACATGAGAAAAGGGCCTCCCCCGCCTCCTGCAGACCCGTCATCCTGGGAGAGCCCTTTCTCCTCACATGGGACCACCGCGGCTTGGTCCAGGACCCACCGTTGGCATGGAAGCTGCGGCCCTATCTGAGAATGCGGCTCACGAGGAGGGGAGCTCGGACTGCAGCCAGATCGGGCAGAACACCGAGTTCACACCCCAGAAACTCTGATACACAGAAAGGAGACACCAAAGTGAAGGGGGGACTGCAGCCGACAGTACCTCTCTTAGCACCTCCATGGTGCAGAAGGCGGAAGGAGCCACGAGGGAGTAGCTGTGAGGCCCTGAACTTCCTGGCCCTCGGGTGAGTCAGGGGCTGGGCTACACCTGGAAACACAGTGACTCGTAAGACAAAGGCCACACACGCGAAGAATGCAGTGCAGAGGGAGACAGTGGGTTACAGGGCAGAGAGGAGGGCGCCCCCCATTCTATCTGGGAGGGGGGACATTTGAGCTGGATAGGCTGGGTCACATTACTGAAGGACAGGGGAGAACAGCCAAGGGGACTTGCTCATGAGTCACAGATCCTGGGGGGGTGGGGAGCAATAGAGGAGGACGAAAATGCAGGCAGGGGCCTTGACAGGCCTATAGAAAGGGACTGAGCTTTATCCTGCAAACAGTGCGGTGGAGGAACGTACATGACTTTGTCCTGATTATTGGAAGCCGTACATCTTTATCATAAAAAACTGGGGGAGAAATAGCAAAAGGAGAAAGAAGAAAATTAAAATCACTCGGATGCCAACTACCCAGAAATAACCACTGTTAACATTTTGATGTTTTCCCTGCAGATTCTTTTTTATAAAGAGAGCTTTAAAAAGAAGATATGTATGATAAATATAATATGTAACATACAGGCATATTAATTATAGCGAAATGCATAGTTCATATTAAAAGATTATGTTAGAACATCTTCTGAATTCAGAGAATATAGATTAACATACAAGTTGTTTTATAATAATTTATTTTTTTAAAGATTATTTATTTATTATTTGACAGAGAGCACAAGCAGGGGGAGAAGCAGACTCCCCACTGAGCAGGGAGCCTGACGTGGGGCTCGATCCCAGGACCCTGGGATCATGACCTGAGCCGAAGGGAGATGCCTAACCGACTGAGCCACCCAGGCACCCCATTTTATAATAATTTAGTATAATATGTGTGCTTTTTACTTTTACTTTTTTTGGTTTCTTTAAAGATTTTATTTTTAAGTCATCTCTACACCCAACATAGGGCCAGAACTCATGACCATGAGATCAAGGGTCACATGCTGCACCAAAACTGAGCCAGCCAGGTGCCCCTATGTGCGCTTTTAAAAAAACTAAATTGAGATTATACAAAGGGGGAGTTTTAAATTTTATTTATTTTTAATAGACAACACATCCACGTGCTCCATAATTCAAAAGGTCCAAGAGCACATAGTGAAAATGTCCCTTTCACCCCATCCCCCCCGCAGCTGGCTCCCCTCCCTGGAGTCAGTGAATGTTGTAAACTTCCAGGGACTTTATGCGCAGACAGGATAAGCACATCTTACCTTCTCCCCCATTACACAAATGTTACACAAGTGTTAGGCTCTCACTCTGCATCCCCCAGCTTTTACTAAATATATTTTGATACTATTTCCTATCAATTTATAAAGAGTTTTCTCATTTTTTAATGACTATATAATATTCCACGATATGGACGGATGTATCTAATTTCTGCCTCTTCTTAGTCATTCGGGTGGCCTGCAATCTTCTGCCTACATGAACAGTGCTGCAATAAATAACTTTGGACATGCGTCATTTTGCATAAGAACACCTCTATCCCGGGATAACCTCCTAGAAGTGCGATGATGATGACCATGATGATGAAGGGATCACAGGTCAGGGGTCAGGTACAGTCATAAGTGTTGATGGCTGATGTCAAATAGCCCTCTGCAGAGGGGACACCAATTGCTTTAAAATGTCCCTCTTTGGGGGCACCTGGGTGGCTCAGTCATTGGGCATCTGCCTTTGGCTCAGGTCATGATCCCAGGGTCCTGGGATCGAGCCCCGCATTGGGATCCCTGCTCCGCGGGAAGCCTGCTTCTCCCTCTCTCACTCCCCCTGCTTGTGTTCCCTCTCTCGCTGTCTCTCTCTCTGTCAAAAAATAAAATCTTAAGGGGCGCCTGGGTGGCTCAGTCGTTAAGCGTCTGCCTTCGGCTCAGGTCATGATCCCAGGGTCCTGGGATCGAGCCCCGCATCGGGATCCCTGCTCGGCGGGAAGCCTGCTTCTCCCTCTCCCACTCCCCCTGCTTGTGTTCCCTCTCTCACTGTGTTTCTCTCTGTCAAATAAATAAATAAAATCTTTTTTTTTTAAATGTCCCTCTTTGGATGTAAATGAGGGATGAAAGCAGGTGTGAACTTGGAGGGCAAGAAGGCTGGACCTGCTGCGGGCAGGGGGACAGGAAGGGCGGTCCAGGAGGCTCTGCCATTGAGCAGGAGAAACCCACCCGGGACTAAACCATGGGTCAGAACTGCCCAACAAAGACAGTGGTCGGAGCTGGAGCTGCGGCTCCAACACGTTCTGGACAGAGACATGAGTGGGCGTTCGGAAGTGAGTGTGTGGAGGTCTGTGATGGGGCGATGAGGTGACGGGGTGACGGGGTGGGTGCGGAAGCCCCATCTGTCTTGAAGGGACAAGTAGGATAAAAACAGCCAAACCGAAGGAAAGAGCCCCTCAGATTTCAGGAACCTCCAGTTCCCAAACTGTCGAGATATTTATGAGCATGAAACTGAATTTGGTTCATTCTCCTGTGTTCTGACAAACATAAACACAGACACATTAAGAAGGAATTGAAGGGGCACCTGGCTGGCTCAGTCAGTGGAGCATGCGACTCTTGATCTCAGGGTCGTTGGTTCGAGCCCCATATTGGGCATAGAGATTACTTTAAAAAAAATAAAACAAAACCAAAAGAAAGAGGGAATTGAAGATATCCATTTCAAGACAGACTACTGGCCACACGTTTGTCATCCCTCCTGTGACCCCCGCTAAAATGACAATAAAGCAATGAAGAAAAGTACACTCTCCTTTTTTTTTAAAAGATTTTATTTATTTATTTGAGAGAGAGAGAATGAGAGAGAGAGCACATGAGAGGGGGGAGGGTCAGAGGGAGGAGCAGACTCCCTGCCGAGCAGGGAGCCCGATGCGGGACTCGATCCCGGGACTCCAGGATCATGACCTGAGCCGAAGGCCGTCTCTCAACCAACTGAGCCACCCAGGCGCCCGAAAAGTACACTCTCCTAATGAGGAAGAGAACAGGAGGGAGGCCAGCACTGATGAACATTTTCGGCGAGTAGATAGCGGTGGACATGGAGAAGAGTGGTCCCCGATGAAGAGGGAGGACAGAGTGGGAGGCGGCTGGGAAGGCCCCACATCATCCCAGCAGAACCACAGTGGGGCTCAGGCCTCAGAGAGACCACAGGGTTGGACCGCGTAGAGGAGGTCGGAGGTGGTGCTGTGGCTGACAAGAGAAGGATTGGCCAACAGCGTAGGGACAGCAGATCCCTAAGCAACACATGGGGCAGCCAGGGATCCATCCCCAATCAGAAGGTTCAACGACCCCAAAGAAGGGGCTGCCACCTCCGTTACTTGGAGTCCCCCACCCCTTGTGACCCAGGCTCCCTTCCCAAAGGAAATGAAATCTGCCAACTGACCAGTCCAGCCTCACTCTTAAATATGTAAAGTCAAAGACCGTCAGACATTTTGACAAAAGCTTCTGGTGTGAAAAGGAAACAAAGGTAAGTACATAGGGGCAGGGACAATGCTCCACAAGAAAGAGAAGTAACTTCAGACACAGAAGATACAAAACTTTCCATAACGGGTAAGTATTTTCAGGGTGATTTAAGGGGGTGTTGCATCCCCAGACAAGGACAGGATCCTATGAAAGAAACAACCAGAAAATAGTGTGAGTGGGGTGCCTGGCTGGTGCAGCTGGTTAAGTGTCTGACTCTTGATTTCGGCTCAGGTCACGATCTCAGGGTCATGAGATCAAGCCCCGCATCCAGCTCTGTGCTGGGTGTGGAGTCTGCTTGAGATTCCCTCTCTCCCTCTCCTTCTGCCCCTTCCACTTCCTCCCCTCCCCCCCACGCTCTCTCTCTCTAAAAAAAAAGAAAGAAAATAGTGTGAGCAACCAGAAATTAAAGAGAGGATTATAGAAATAAATATTTCAGTAAAAGGTGTTGGAAGGTAGAGAATTAGAGAATCATTATGATAAAAGTCTATCCAGAAAAAAAAGTACAAAGAAAATGTAATGGAAGAAATTCTCAAATAAGAAAACAAAATAATTCCCCAAAGCCAAAGAGCAGAATTTTCAAATGCAAAGGGGACACCAAGAATCACAAGTGAATGAGAGACCCACACATAAGCACTGTCATGGTGAACTTTTAACATAGCAATGGTAAACACAAGATTCTAAGATATCCCTAGAGGGGAAAAATTTACCTCTAAAAATATAAGAATCAGGGGCACCTGGCTGGCTCAGTAGGTGGAGCATGCGACTCTTGATCTTGGGGTTCTGAGTTCGAGCCCCATGTTGGGTGTACGGATTACTTAAAAATAAAATCTTAAAACAAACCATAAGAGACTCAATCTCAGGAAACAAACTGAGGAGTGGAGTGGAGTGGAGGGGGGTGGGAGGGATGGGGTGGCTGGGTGATGGACACTGGGGAGGGTATGTCCTATGGTGAGTGCTGTGAAGTGTGTAAGACTGATGAATCATAGACCTGTGCCCCTGAAACAAATAATACATAATATGTTAATTTAAAAATGTAAAAAAGAATAAAATAAAATAAAATCTTAGGAGAAAAAAAAAGAATCAGACTGGCCTCAGGATTCCCATTAGCTAAGGCTAGAACAATGCCTTTGACATTGTGTGAAAAAAGCAATTTTTATTTTATTTTTTTAAAAAGACTTTATTTGAGAGAGCGAGAGAGCATGAGCAGGGGGAAGGGCAGGCAGAGGGAGAGAGAGAAGCAGGCTTCCTGCTGAGCAGGGGGCCACACGGATGGGCTTCATCCCAGGACTCTGGAATCATGACCTGAGCCGAAGGCAGACGCTTAACCTACTGAGCAGCCCAGGTGCCCCGAAAAAAGCAATTTTTAATGTAACGTCTATATCCATCCAAACTACGATTCAAGTGTGAGGGCGGAGCCATGACACTTTCAGAAATGAGGGACTCAGAAAATCCAGGTACCATAAGCCCCCTCTTAAGAAATTACTTGAAGATGGGGTGTGGGGAAAATGATAGCGTAAACAAAGAAGAAAAAGAGAGGGAGGGAGGGAGAGAAGGAGGAAGGAAGGGGAAAACAGTGGGACCAGGCCAGGGCATCTGTGAAAGGAAGAAGTCCCAGGCGGACAGCTATGTGACAGAAAAGCACCTCACTCAAGGGCACCTGCCTGGCTCATCAGAAAAGTATGCAACTCTTGATCTCAGGGTTGTGAGTTCAAGCCCCATGTTGGGCATAAAGATTACTAAATCAATCAATAAACAAACAAAAAAAGCAACTTGTCCAAATTAGAGCGTAAGAGAGAGGTCCCTGTGTGGGGGGTCCTTAGGGAAAAGGGGGACCTCGTAAACCAAATACTCGATAGGCTGAAAAGTTGGAAGACAAACTTGAAATGATAATGTCAAGTCAAGAGAAGAAGAGAGTCAATCAAACTCTAGGATAAACTAAAACAAATGAAAGGTAATTATAAGACATCGCTGGTTCAGCCACAAACAATTTTTACATTGTCACAAATGTAAATGATCTATTGGACTTGAACTTTTAGAACCAACCTATAGGCAAAGCATGAAGACCTAATTATGGTTAGAAAGCTAGAACATAATGTTAGCAACCTTGAGCATTTCAAGGAAATGTTCAGAAGACAGAAGTTGGGAAGGAGAGCCCAAGGGAAAGGTAGAAGTGAGGGTAGGCTTAGCCTACAAAATAGTGCGTCCAAACTAGCAAGAGCTGACAGGATGAGAAATAAAGATATAAATATGTTACCTGAAACAGCAAACATAATCAACAGATTTATTTTCATTTTATTGAGAGGAACTGAATAAAAACAGCTCTCTTAACCATGTTGGGAGGAGAGTGGGAAGAGCGCTGTACGGATGATGTATGTGAACGAAATCCCCAAAGAAATCCCCATCCTCCCCAGTTAAATCAATAGAGGATGTCTAAAATGGAGAAATCCAGAAACAGCAGCATAAGCATATTATTTAGAGACATGGAAGTCACTCCCAAAATAACAGAGGTAGAAGTGGTTGCCTCTGAGGAGGGAGAGAGACTAGGGGAGAGAAGGAATGAGGTGGGGCTGTTCACCATGGGCTCCTCCGTTCAACCTTAGTTCTAACCGAGTGCAGGAAGTACTTGGTTATAAACATTTAATTGTATCACAAGGTAGACAAGAAGGCAGGCGGTGGGAGCTCATGCACCTTCACGTGAGAGCTGGAGGCCAGATTCAAAGGAATTAGACACCGGAGTCATGAAATACCTTGCAGGTAGGACTGAAAAGCAACCAGGATAAACGAGTGAGGACATTGGAGATGAGAGAATGTTCTGATTTTCACAAAGACACAGAAGGTATTTCTGGAAACAACGGACCAAATGGCTCAATATAGAATCCTGGCAAAATTCTAGCACAGATTATTAAACAGATGGCTTGGGAGTGTTTTGGGATTTATTTATTTATTTATACTCCGCCTTGTTCCAGAAAGAAGGACTTGTAGAGGCTTACAGAGAGGCGTACAGTACAACAAGATAAAAAATAATTTTCTGTGAGAAAAGATTCTCAAAAAGTTAACCATAGAGTTGCTATGTGACCCAGCCAATCCACTGTAGGTATATGCCTGAGAGAACTGAAGCACGTTCACGTGAAAACTTATGCATGAATTCAGCATTATTCATGATAGCCAAAAAGTGGAAACCCAAATGTCCATCGACAGGTAAACGGAAAAGCAAAATGTGGTACATCCATAGGATGAAATTTCTTGTTCAGCTATAAAAAGGGGTGAAGTACTGAGGTGTGTCACAACATGGAGGAACCTTGGAAACATGCTAAATGAAGGAAGCCAGACCTAAAAGGCCACATATGATATGATTCCATGTCTATGAATTGTCCAGAATAAGGAAATCTATAAGGAAAGAAGGTAGACAGTGGTTGCCAAAGGCTGAGAAAAGGGGGAAGGGGACGTGACTACTAATGGGGATAGAGTTTCTTACAGGGGTGATGAAAATGTTCTGGAATTAGGTGGTGGTGATGATCACACAATCTTGTGAATATACTAAAAACTGCAGACTCAGGGCGCCTGGGTGGCTCAGTCGTTAAGCGCCTGCCTTCAGTTCAGGTCATGGTCCCAGGGTCCTGGGATCGAGCCCCGCATCGGGCTCCCAGCTCTGCGGGAAGCCTGCTTCTCCCTCTCCCACTCCCCCTGCTTGTGTTCCCTCTCTCGCTGTGTCTCTCTCTGTCAAATAAATAAAATCTTTAAAAAAAAAAAAAACTGCAGACTCATACACTCTGGTTTTTTTTTTTTAAAAGATTTTATTTATTTATTTGACAGAGACAGACACAGCGAGAGAGGGAACACAAGCAGAGGGAGTGGGAGAGGGAGAAGCAAGCTTCCCGCGGAGCAGGGAGCCCGATGTGGGGCTCGATCCCAGGACCCTGGGACCATGACCTGAGCCGAAGGCAGACGCTTAACGACTGAGCCACCCAGGTGTTCCAACACTCTGTTTTTTTTAATTAATTTGTTTAACTAATCTTCTACATCCAACGTGGGGCTCGAACTCACAACCCCAAGATCAAGAGTCACATGCTCTTATAACTGAGCCAGCCAGGCGTCTCTGAATCATACACTTTAAAAGAGTGAATTTTATGGTATTGGGATAATATCTCAACTAAAAAAGGGAGGGATGAGTAAAGGAGAGTAAAAGGACAGAAAATAAAGAGGAACCAAGTCAACATGCAATACATATACTATATAATTCTGTACAGGTGATAAAGGTGGACTATGACTTTGGCCATGAGCTTTCCAGCAGTTTCTATCAGCTTGGAAAGCGTGCTAATTAAATGATTCCCAGCATCCACAAGATAAAAAAGAACTGGATGTTCAGGAGAATCATAGCTTTTCTTGGTACCGATGCCCAACAGGAATCTCTCCTGTGCCTCTTCCCATAGGGGTCCATTGGCAACAACATCCCCACCATAACTGCAGTGACATATCGTAGGGTCACTCAAACTAGGCATAAAGCCCCAGCAGAATTCAATAAGGGCACTTTAATGCCGGGCCTAAATGGTATGCCAGGGTATGCGAGCAGTTCTCCGGGAGTAAAACGTAGATTCTCTGGAGCAGTGGTTTCCAACCTTGGCTGTACATTAGAAAACCCTGGGGAGCTTTTGCAAAACACCAATACAGGACTCCATCAACCAGAGAGTCTGACTTTCTTTAGCTTCCAGGTGATTCTAACATATAGCCTGGTCTGAGAATTACTAATAGGTGAATTGTACATCCCTCACGAAATCCTTCATGAATATTATTTCTTGCCTCAGAGTTTATTCGTTAGTTCAAGCTTCTAGCAATGAAACATTAAATTCATGTACTAATATTTCCTGAATGTCTGCTGTGAACTAGGCAGGTGCTGTGCTGAGTGCCTGAGACAGAAGGATTAATGTGTGACCCACTCTCTAACCTCAGGGCGCTGACAGCCGATCCGCATTAAGGACACTCCAGCTGGTGATCACAAGGAAGTGTGGTAAGTGGAGAGGGAGGGGACACAGGCAGGCACCTCAGGTAGCAATGGGGGGTGGGGGAGCTCCCAGGCAGGATGAATAGCTCACCTGAGCTCCGAATGAAAGGTTAATTAGGAGGGTGGAGAACGGTGCATTGTGTTCAATATTTTTCTCAATGAGTTGGATGACGATTAGTAACCATCCACCATCCATTAGGAATGTGAGGGGCCATTAATCTGGGACAGCTGGAGGAATAGCCCTTCGGCGGCATGGGTGAACTGGGATCCAAAGTGTGCTGGCAGGGAAGAGAAACCCAAATGGAAATTACATGAGGCTCAGGGTAGGGGAAGGCAACTAAGGAAGTGTAGGTGGCACCGAACTCGGTGTTCTACCAGAGGCTCAAGTGTGCTCTCATTTCTTCCCACCACAACGCTGTAAGGATGTGATATTTTGCATTTGAAGAGAATTGGGCTGACAATGTTGAGCCCTGAATTGACCATCAAGTGCGGGGCCAGAACCTAGTACTGGTCTGTGAATGTGATTCCACATTCTTCCCGTTATTCCACGTATACCAAGTCCTATACTGCACAGGATTTCAATAAATCAACTGTGCCTAGACAAGACAGGAAGACTTAGTTCAATGGCAGTTCCAGGGGGCGGGGGGTGGGGGGGGGGACACCTGGGTGGCTCAGTCGGTTAAGTGTCTGCCTTTGGCTCAGGTCATGATCCTAGGGTCCTGGGATTGAGACCCACATCGGGCTCCCTGCTCAGCGGAGAGCCTGTTTGTCTCTCTCCTGCTCCCTCTGCTTGTGCTCTCTCTCTGACAAATAAATAAATAAAATCTTTTAAAAAAATAGCAGTTCCTGGGGGAAAATGTCACCAGCCTTGGGTGTGTAAGTAGGAGTTGAATGTGAGAGGCAGATGGTGTCATGGGGAGGATCCAGACTTTGGAGTGGGCTCAAAATTCAGCTTCGATACTTTCTAACTGTGTGACTTTGGGCAAGTTACTCTGCCTTCTTGAGCCGCAGTTTCCTCATCCATAAAAAAAGGATAATAATGCCTACCTCATAGGATCATTGTGAAGATTAAAGATAATGTAGGCACAGACAAGTAGAAGATATTTATAATACGTGTAACTGAGAAAAGACTCATATCTAGAATATAACAAAAACTCCTACATAATTTTTCTAAGGACAGACAACCCAATGTTAAAAGTAGGCAGAAGACTTGGGGCGCCTGGGTGGCTCAGTTGGTTAAGTGACCGACTCTCGATTTCAGCTCACATCATGATCTCAGGACCATGGGATCGAGCCCCACGTGGGGCTCTGCGCTGGGCATGGAGCCTGCTTAAGATTCTCTCTCTCCTCGGGCGCCTGGGTGGCTCAGTTGGTTAAGCGACCGCCTTCGGCTCGGGTCATGATCCTGGAGTCCCGGGATCGAGTCCCGCATCGGGCTCCCTGCTCAGCAGGGGGTCTGCTTCTCCCTCTGACCCTCTTCCCTCTCGTGCTCTCTGTCTCTCATTCTCTCTCTCTCAAATAAATAAATAAAATCTTAAAAAAAAAAAGATTCTCTCTCTCCTCTAGAGGGGGGGTGGGAGGGGGGTGGGAGGATGGGTTAGCCTGGTGATGGGTATTAAAGAGGGCACGTTCTGCATGGAGCACTGGGTATTATGCACAAACAATGAATCATGGAACACTATATCAAAAACTAATGATGTAATGTATGGTGATTAACATAACAATAAAAAATTTAAAAAAAAATTCTCTCTCTCCCCCTCTCACTTTGACCCTCCCTGCCCGAGCGCTCTCTCACTCTTTCTCTAAAATAAATACATAAATCTTTAAAAAAAAAAGTAGGTAGAAAACTTGAAGGGGCATTTCACAAAAGAAGTTGAGCAAGTGGCCAATAAGTACATTAAAAAAATACTGAACAGTATCTGTTATTAGAGAAACGCAGATGAAAACCCCTAAGAAACTAGTGTCCTCCCAACATGAGGGTTAAAATGAACATGACTGGTGACAAGAATGCAGAGCAACTGGAACTCTGGAGGAGGGTATGCTGATACAATCCCTTTGGATAACTGTTTGGCAACATCTCCTAAAACTAAACCAATCCTATGGCCTCGCAACTTCACTTTTGGGCATATCCTCAATAGAATGAATGCTTATGTCCCCCAAAAGACAAGTACATGAATGTCCATAGCAGCTTTATTTATAATAGCTCCAAACTGGAAACAACCTGAATGTCCATCAATAGCAGATGGGCTAAATAAATTGTGTGTGTATAAATTTGTATGCAATAAAATTGCATGCAAATAAATTGTGTGTATGTATACGGTGGCATACTGCATAGCATTGAAGAATTATGAACTTATGTTCTCACAGACATAATATTAAACAAGCACACTACCATTTCCGGGGTGGGTGCTGGAAATATTCTGTATCTTGATCTGGGTGGTGGTCACCTGGGTATGTACACATATAAAAATTCAAGTTGTTCACTTAACACTTGTGCATTTTAATCTATGTAAGTTTAACCCCCCCCCAAAAAAAGTAAACAAGGGGTGCCTGGCTGACTTAGTTGGTAGAGCATGTGACTCTTGATCTCAGGGTCGTGAGTTCGAGCCCCATGTTGGGCATAGAACTTACTTCAAAAAATATAAACAAAAAGTTATTGTAGGTCATGTGCTTAGCACAGAGTGGGCACTCAATAAAAAGCTGTCAAAGTTTCTAGAAAAGAGGAGGCAGCGAACCCACTGCATTCGGTGCTGCTTAGACCACTCGGGAGCATTGAGTGTAGTGTGGGGAGACCCCATTTTTATGAAGGTCACTAACAGTCAGAGCATGACATGAATGGAGAAAAGCATGGCAAGGGGTCTGGAATACATGGCCAATGAAGGATGGCTGAAGGAAGTGGAGAGGATGTTGCTGGGGACAATGAAACTTGTCAAGGAAGAACATGAAGAATGTCTTCAAATAGTGAATGGCTCTCTGTAGAATGGGAATTAGACTTTTCCTTTGTGGCTCTAAAGCAGTCATTTGCAAACTGTAGCTCCAGCTCAGTACCCTGGAGGGCTTACCAAAGATTATTGAGCCGCACCCCCAGAATTTCCGATCCAGCAGGTCTGGGGCAGAACTGAGAATCTGCGTTTCTTTCTTTTTTTTTTAAATTTTATTTTTAAGTAATTTCGCACCCAACGTAGGGCTCTAACTTACAACCCCAAGATCAAGAGTCACGTGCTCTACTGACTGAGCCAGCCAGGCACCCCTAGAGAATCTTTCTTTCTTTCTTTTTAGAGAGAGTGCGCGCAGGAGTGAGGGGTGGGGGGAGGGGCAGAGGGAGAGGGAAAGAGAGAGAGAGAAAATCAGCACAGAGCCTGACGCAGGGCTCGATTTCATGACTCTGAGATCATGACCTGAGCCTAGATCATGACCTGAGTCAAACTCAAGAGTCAGAGGCGCCCTGAGAATCTTCATTTCTAACAAGTTCCCAGGACATCCTGATGTTGCTGGTCCAGGGACATACTTTGCTAGCCACCGTACCAGTGTATAAACCAGGAGAGCAATTTGTGCTGTTGTTGTGAAGAAGGAGGAGGAGGAGGAGAATTTTATTGAGAACCTGGTGTACCAGCTTCTGTATTACACCCTGTCTACATTTTCTCACAGTAAGGGAGGTATTATTCTCCCCATTTTATTTTTATTTTAAGTAAGCTCTATTCCCCACGTGGGGCTTGAATTCACAACCCCGAGATCAAGAGTCTCATGCTCTAGCGACTGGGCCAGCCAGATGCCCCAATTCTCCCCATTTTAGAGAGGAGGAAACCAAGGCTCAGTTTTGCACACATCTCACAGCTTGACTCCAAGCCCGGGCATGCTGAAGGTGAGGCCGAGTGGCTCCCTGGGCAGTGCTGTAAATGGGATTCAGTTTCTGAGGGAAAGGATAATTTCAGAGGGTCCTTCCAACCCTTACAGTTAGACTAGCTTCAACTAGCACTGTTAAGCTCTAACACGTATTCAGCACCAGCTAAGTGCCAGGTATTATGCAGTATTCTCTCCAGGATGCATGTGGCCACTGGCCTCACTCTTAAGATGCTTCTGGGCCATCTCACCTGCTCCTGTCTCTCCCGTCCCTCTTGGCACCTGCAGTAACCACCCCCCACCCACGCAGGCTGATAACTCGGTTCATCCAGATAGTTGGCGAAGGAGACTTTTTGTACACATACCCATCTCCGCCGTTGGCATTCATGTGGGGTAGGGTGGCCGGGTCATGTGGGTACAGTCCTTGGCACCAAGCTGTCTGCCACTCACCCCATGCTGACCTCAGACCGAGCCTGCCAGTCCACTCTGCACACTCTGGCTAGGAAGGCGATGATGTGGGGGCTGTGAAGATAAAACCCAGAGGTAGGGGAGCGGCGGCCTCATTCCCCAGAATGGCCAGAGGAACTGCAGATGTGCTTCATGACCTTGAACTGGAGACTTCTTCTACTGTTCCTGTCTGGCTTCCTCAAAGTCTGAGAAGCAGAGACCAGAGGGTCCTGGGGACCCAAAGCAAGCCCACGGTCCGAGAGGATTCTGCCAAACATGAAATCAGGCCCAAGTCCAGGTGACCCCCTCTAGGCTGTGATCATCCAAATTTTTTTTTTTTTGTCCATGTTTTAATATCGAAGGTTTTTAATTCTAACAGAAATAGGAATGAAGAGGGGCGCCTGGGTGGCTCAGTTGGTTAAGCGACTGCCTTCGGCTCAGGTCATGATCCTGGAGTCCCTGGATCGAGTCCCGCATCGGGCTCCCTGCTCGGCAGGGAGTCTGCTTCTCCCTCTGACCCTCCCCCCTCTCATGTGCTCTCTCTCATTCTCTCTCTCTCAAATAAATAAATAAAATCTTAAAAAAAAAAAAAAGAAATAGGAATGAAGAGAAAGTGTACCCGTGGTTCTGTGCACTAAGGAGTTTGGGCAGCTCGGATGCATATGTAAAAGGATGGTGGCGAGGTTACTTGGCTCTTACTTCACTCGCTGTTAGATCTGGTTTGCTTGCTCCTCAAGTATTTCCAGGATGTAGGCCACCCATCGATGGTCCAAGATGGGCCATTTATGGATTTCTCTCACTTCCAGGTGTAAGCAGGAGTCAGTAGGGTGCAAACAGCCCTCAGCAAGGAGCCAGTCCTGGCACTCAGTGAAGAACCAAGCCCATGGCCCTTCCTTGGAGGAGAGGCAGTACACAGATGATTAGCAATGATTTCGGATGGGGCTCCAAGGAGGGACCCTAGCAAGGTCAGGGGAAGCTTCCCAGAGGAGGCGACCCTTGAGGCAAATAAACAGATTTCAGTCAGCAAGAGCCTGAGGACCCTTCTTCACTCCCATAGATCTTCCCTGCCAATCTAGTCCATCTTTCCTTATTTTCGGGTCTCCCCACTGCTTTCCAGAGCTAGTGAGGGACAGGGATAATTTCCTACCAATGTACACAGAAGGAAATCTGAGAGTGGCTAAAGGACCATCCAAGGTTTTGTCGTTAAAACTGAAGAATGACCACAAGGTGCCCAGCAAGGGCTAGACATTTGGATACTCGACACAGAAGAAATAGAGGACAGCCTCTATTTCCTCGGGGAACTTGTTAGGATTGGGAGATAAGATATATAAAAGAAAAACCGAAAATAATTATAAAGGCAATGTGCAAATAATTCATTGCCCAGCTATTTATCCAGGACTAGCTATCTGCAAGGTATGCTGTGAGGCACCTGGATGGGGGTGGGGAGAGTTGGTAAATATAATATAATATGGTAAATATAGTCCCAGCCCTTAAGAACTCACCATTTAACCAGACTGCGGGGGAGGCAGGGTGGCAGGAAGAGGAAGCTGGCCATCCCTGGATATAACAGCTGACACTGAGGATTGTAGGGGTAAGGAGTGGCTCAGGGGTTTGCTGGTATTTGGGGGTCGGATAGGATTTTTCCAGAAAAGTTTCCTGAAGGTGATGATACTGGAAAATAGAGGAGACAAAGAAGAATAAGAGAGAATAAACGAAACATTTTCCCATACTCATCCTTCCACACCCAGTCCAGTAAAGAAGCCTTCCCAGGCAAAACGAGATGCTTCCCGCTACAGGCTCTGAAAGCATCCCCATGACAGAAAGAACCTCATTGCTGCACTTATTTCCCTGCCTGCTTGACCCAGCACAAGGGCCCTGCACACCAGAAAGCAGGCAAGAAAGGAAGGAAGGCTTTGACTCTAAGAAGGCTGGGTATTGTGTTCACAGTAGAGGGTCTCACTTTGTTTTTGTTTACTTATTTGTACTTTCTACTCATTTATCAAACCATTACTTGCTTATAAGACACAAATCCTAAGCGTACATATGTTTGTACATAAATGAATTTCTACATATGCTCATAGATGTGTAACCAGCACCCAGATCAAGCTACAGAATGCTTCTAGCACCCCAGACACTGTGGGATGCCTCACTGTACGAGGGTCCCTGCCATTGTGACTGGAGGAGCTGAACCAGTAGGGTGATCTATCTAGGGAGTACCATCTAAGGAAATCATGAAAGAATTTCAGGCGTTTGGGCTGAAGAAGCCAAGTGCTGGGGCAAGGTCATGTGCATGAAGGACTAACATGCCCAGAGCAATCAGCCTTGTCCTGCGGGTGGCTGTGGGGAGCCACAGGGAGGGGCATTTCAGTTGAGCTCGAAACCCTTCCTTACAACTGGAGCTGACTCACATTGGAAGCAAACCCACAGGAAATGATAGGTAAGGTCCCCAACAGTAAGAGGTATCAGTCAAGAACAGGACTGACAAGCATTTATCAGCAATTATGGGGCAGGAATAGGGTACTCGAGTTGGAGATTGTTCTTTCCAACTTTCAGCTTCTGTGGTTCTAGAAGTCTGTAAGATTGGCAGAGAGGATCCAGTCAATAGCTTGTCGTTATGATTTGTTTTTGTTTTCCAGAAGATAACTTGTTACTGAATCACAAGTACTCTGCAGACTCACCATTAGCACCATTGAATAAGTAATTGTTAATTACCTCCCAACCCACTGAGCCAGAGAGACCCCATGCGACTCCGCTCCCAGGTGCCCAGAGTCTAGGGGGGATGGAGCAGATGCATCCAGTACCTGCAAGAGAAGTTGGTTACCTGTCCTCATGCCGAGTTGTCATGAGAGCACCCACCCTCCTACCTCCTCAGCCCCTTCAGCTCTGGTCCCCCCAGAGGGCCAGTGGCCATGATGTCATGGCTCCTGCCCCTGCTAGAACACCTGAGCAGAGGCGACACGCTGGAACTTACTGCTCAGCCTCCAGGGACCAATGCAGGAGCCCTGGCTCCCTCAGAAGCTGGGCCACACAGGACTCACCAGGTCCATGGTCACCTGGGCGGAGGGACAGGCTGTGCCAACCGCAGGCTCCTCCAAGAACTACCAGTCTGGAGACTAAACCTCTCACCCCGCAACCCCACCCGGGTTTTTCCAGGGGGGAAAAAAAAAAAAAGGAATTTTCCTCAGAACTCTTTTTTACCCCCCTAGAGAACTATTTCGGAATTCCTTCTGGGATTCCTCCAGATCGCTGCCCTTTCCATCCCGCCTCCCCCTCCCCCCTCCCCACCAGGAAGAAGGAGAGAGATGGAGTCTACATCTTCCTCCTTCCTACACCTGTCCAGCGCTCAGATGAGATGCGGCAGGTGAAGACCAGCTCTCAGGCGGAGCTTAGCGTGAAGATGGGAGGTTTCTAAGGTTCTCTGTCTAAAGTGCTTACCCTCTTGAGGTTCTAACGAAAGTCATGAATACTCTCCCAAGGAAAAAAAAATGTATGTAGGTGATTTTGTCTTCTATTCCGGGGGAAGAAGGGGGCGCTGTCAGACCCTCGAAGTCCATCTGTGAAGCCCCTAAGTGCAGGGGGCTGTGCTCGGGGATTCCTCCACCTAAAGCCCTAGGCCAGGTTGGATCTGGGGGGAAACCGGAGCTCCCCGAGCTACGCGAAGCGCTGGAAGATCCCGCCCTCCAGCCTGTGTGAGCATCCAGGGCGTCTCGGGCTCAGTTCGCCCAGCTCTGCAAGGGGGCTCAGGCCCCGCCGCCCCCGGGGGGCCGTGCTAGGACGCCGGTGGGACGGGCAGCTGGAGAGGGGGTGGGAGCCGAGCGCGGCAGCCGGTCGGTCTCCTGCAGCCGGGGAGGGTGAGCGTGGGTTCGGGAAGCAGGGGGAGGCCGGCGCCCTGCCCGCACCAGGAGGGCGCGGGCCCCGACGCCGTGCCCGCCCGCCGCCGACGCGCCGCCGACGCGCCCCCGCCGCTCCCCGGGCCCGAGGGC
>NC_058408.1:24777889-24831015 GCF_002201575.2 Neomonachus schauinslandi | reverse complement strand
GGAGCGTCTTCTTCAGCTTCGGCCTGTGCATCGCCTTCCTGGGGCCCACGCTGCTGGACCTGCGCTGCCAGACGCACAGCTCACTGCCCCAGATCTCCTGGGTCTTCTTCTCGCAGCAGCTCTGCCTCCTGCTGGGCAGCGCCCTCGGGGGCGTCTTCAAGAGGACGTGAGTGCCCGGCCCGGCGGAGCCCCGCAGCCCCCAGCCCCCACCCCCGCCGCTCCTCGGCACGGCCGCGCCGGCCCTTCCCTTCCCTTCCCTTCCCTTCCTTTCCCTTCCCTTCCCTTCCTTTCCCTTCCCTTCCCTTCCCTTCCTTTCCCTTCTTTTCCCTTCCTTCCCTTCCCTCCCCTTCCCGCCGCCGCGTCCCTGCCCCGGCGGGGCTGAGGCTGCCCGGCGCCCCAGCCTCCAGGCAGGCGGCGACCACCCCTCCCGGCGCCGCCCGCCGCGCCCCGCCTTGGCTGAAGGGCTGCCTCCCTCCCCCACCCCAGCTCTCCCCGGAAAAGTCTCTCCAGAGACTGAAGGTGACTTCGGGATTATTTATTTGCCTTCGCTCGCCCGGGTGAGGGGCTAAACCCGGCTCTCACCCTCTGCCCCGCCCGCGCGCCCCGGGGCGAGGGGTGATGGAGTTGGCGGCGGTGGGAGAGTCTCCCTCTTGCTCCGCGGCCCCAGGTCGGTCAGTAGCCCCAGCTGCCGGGGGCGGAATTGGAAGTGAGGTGGAAGGAGAGTGGGAGTGTCACCTCAGGGGCCGTGCTAGGTGCCAGAGCTGCCTGCGGCTTGACAGAGCGCCCTGGGGCGGGCTCCACTCAGACCGTCAGCTCCAGTTCAGCTGACACACGCTATTCCTTCCCCCGCCCCCTCCCCGGGTGGCCACGGGGCTGCTGGGTCCTGTGTGGTCCTGCTTCAGAGAGAGTCAGGGTTCCTGCATTGGCCCCTGGAGGCGAAGCCCTTCTGCCTCTGAGACACTCAGGACCTGACCATTAGGGCCGTGTGGGGGAGGCGTGGGGTGTCTCATGCACACCCTGGTAAGGTGACCCTCCATCTCTGGTGCCAGGGGCCCCCTCCACTTCTCCCATTCCCCGTTACTCCTCCTTGGCCTCTGCCTGCCATAGCCCCAGAGATGCCCCTTTGTATACCATTGCAGAGCCTCAATCTCTGGGCTTAAATTGGACAGGGCCGCCCCCGCAGAGCCCTCTGGAAAGGCAGCAGGATTCGCTGTCCTATTGCAGCTGGGAAAACAGACCCAAAGCAGGGGATAGATGACTTGCAAGCTGGAGGCTGCTGGAGATTTCCCTAGCTCCAGCTCCTGGCTGGGTGGTTTTCTGGACAGCATGGACTCAAGCAAGCAGACAGCCGGGGAACAAACCATGGTTAGGCTATCCCAGAGAACCATCTGGGTGTGTGTGTTGGGGGGGGTGCATTCTGGGCCAATTGCTCTCCCCCTTTGGCTCACTCCTCCACGTACCCATGAGGGTGGGTTTTCCTATCCACCTTGCTTCTGGAGCTGATGGAGAGAACACAGGTATCATATAGATAGACCCCACTTTAAGCCACCCAGCTGATGAAACATTACCAATTAGGGAGTGATTAGCCCCATTATCAAATTCTCTTGTAAATGGAAGAATCTTCCTCTTAAGAAGCAAGTCTTGTGTACACTGGTTTTTCTGTGGGTTTTATATAGGATGGATGCATGGGGGATTCAGAAAATCTTAAGAAAAAGCTCAAGATCCTTCCTGATTCTGCCTCGAGGTTTAATTAGAAATCTAGCATGGTGTTTTTCTGTTTTCTTTCTTTCTTTTTAAAAGTATTTTGACTTACAAAAGCTCCCTTACCTGGAATTTTTTAGGAACGTGTGTAGTGAGTGCAAAGAACAGGAAGGGGGGATGAGGATAATTCTAGATGGTAGGTTGGCGTGCCAGGTTTTGTGAAAACAACAGAAATCCACACCCAACTGGGCCCTGTCTTCCTCACTTGCTCTGCAACCTCCCTCACAGCTCCTTACCTAACCAGGAGCTCTGAGCAGGCAGTGGAAAGGGTTGTGGGGCAGGAAACGGGCTCACAGGAAAGAAAAATGATATTGGTAACAGTAACAACTAACTTCACTGAGCCCTTGCTCAATGCCCGGCACTGTTCTTAGTACCTCCCTTGTATTGATTCATTTGTCTTCACCGCAACCCTACTGATTAGTACTATTTAATCTCTATTTTGTGCATAAGGAAGCTGAGGCACAGAGAGGTTAAGACACTTGCCCCAGGTCACACCACACAGCTATAAGTCAGGATTTGAACCCAGGCATTTGTCTCTAGAACCAGCTACGTGGGAAATGGCTCTTGCTTTATGAGTAGTCAGCTTGAACTGTGTAGGGTGCAAGTTACACCCTGTCCTTACCAGGAACGGGCATATGAGCTAGGGATTCCTGAGCTGACACTCCTGGGAAGGAAACCCAGGGCCTCTGGAACTTCCTGCTGGGATCTGAGGGTGGGGGTAGGGTGCGATGGAGGGCATAAGGCCTATCAGTTCACGTTCACATTTAAATTCGGATCTTCAGTCCTCCTGCCCTCAAAACAAAATGTCAGAAAGAACCCTTTCCTTTGGCTAAGAGCAAGGTGGACTTCAGGGGGAATGGAGGATGTGTCAACAGGGGTGGCCTGTGTGTCAACAGGAGTCACTACCCAGCTAGGACCGGACAACTCCATTTCTCAAAACAAACAGAAACCCCAGTAGCCCCGAAAGCAGCCACTAAAGCTTGACTCCTTGGCGCCTCGCTACAAGTTCAAATGCTAATACCCCCACCCCCACCCCCACCTGCTTTTCAGCTTAAGTGATTACCCGCTAGTGCTGGTGCACCAGGCTGGTACTTTGGGGAGGGGGCGGTGGCAGCGTTGCTTTAACAAATGTCAAGAGCCTGCTGCTGTGGACAGACTCGAGGGAGAGGCATGGGCAGCCCAAGTCACGTCCTGCCTACTGCTTGGCCCAGGCTGAGGACCAGGGCTGAAGAGGGTTTCTGGACTCCTCCATAGGGACATGCATTGAAGGGTCTGTGCGTGGACAGCCTTGGATGTTAGAGTGGGACAGAACAGGACAGGAGCTCTCTGCTCAGGGTAGGATCAGTCCCCCCTACCACCCCCACCCCCCACCCCTAGCTTCCAGCACAGACAGAGATCTTGAAGGAAACCACCATGTGCAGGCCGAGAGGGAGAGGAGTGCAATTAGGGTCAGAAGAATCTGGACTAGGATTCCCTTAGAAATATCTTGCTTGGGGTGCCTGGGTGGCTCAGTCGGCTAAGCATCTGCCTTCGGCTCAGGTTTTGATCCCGGGGTCCTGGGATCGAGCCCCATATCGGGCTCCTTGCTCAGTGGGGAGTCTGCTTCTCCCTTTCCCTCTGCCTGCCGTTCCCCCTGCTTGTACTTTCTCTCTCTGTGTCTGTCAAATAAATAAGTAAAAATCTTAAAAAAAAAAAAAATCTTGCTTATCAGGAGCAGGGAGCCATTCAGAGAAGAGAAGAACACAAAGTCACCTGGTTGGCAGGGTGTATAGGTATGTGCTTTGCCAGATAGGAAAGAGAAACGGGTATTTAGATAAAAGGTTAGGTGTTTTTTTTCCCCCAGTTTCTTGGGGACCTGTCTAACCACCTTGGGCAGTTTGGGAGACCCCTTTATCTCAAGGACATCGGGGTAGATAAATGGCTTTCAGACCTTCCTCATCCTTCTCCCAGCCTCACCTTGGCCTCTCCCCTGCATGCACCCTCTTAATTGAAGGCTTGAGTTCTTCCCCTCTACGCTACTCACTGTCTCCTTCTCTACCTCTAATTTTCCTCATTCCTGCAAGTCCTGCCCTGCCCAAGACCTGGCTCTGATTCTCTCCTGCCTATTGCATGCAACCCAGTCTTCCTTCCATGCAAGGCTTCCCAGGCTGCTGTCAAACCTGCTTCCCCGGGCGCCTGGGTGGCTCAGTTGGTTAAGCGACTGCCTTCGGCTCAGGTCATGATCCTGGAGTCCCGGGATCGAGTCCCGCATCGGGCTTCCTGCTCGGCAGGGAGTCTGCTTCGTCCTCTGACCCTATCCCCTCTCAGGTGTTCTCTCTCTCTCATTCTCTCTCTCTCAAATAAATAAATAAAATCTTTAAAAAAAAAAAAAAAAAAACCTGCTTCCCCAAGATGCTGGCCCCCTGAAGTACCAGGAAAACAATACAAAAGACAGTTTCGTCCTCTGAGCTGAGCCCTGGTTGGTCTCCCATCTAGAAAGACTCTGCCTCTCCCTGAAGCAGCTTGTCTGTGTTTCAGTGTGCAGCAAACCTGGGCTGAAAGCCTACTGGGGGTCTGGCCCCAGACGGGATTTTTGCTTTAAAAACTCGCCTCAGCCTGGGAGTTACCATATGACCCAGCAAAGCCACTCCTAGGTATATGCCTCAAAGAACCGAAAACATGTCAACACAAAACCTTTTACAGGAATGTTTATAGCAGCATTATTCATAATAGCCAAAAAGTGGAAGCCGACCAGATGTTCATCAATGGATGGATGGACAAATAAAATGTAGTACATCTATACAGTGCAATAGTATTCAGCCAGAAAAAGCAATGAGGTTCTTATGCACACTACAGCATGGGGGAACCTTGAAAACATCATGCAAAGGGGAAGGAGCCAGCCACAAAAGACCTCATGCTATATGGTTCCATTTCTGTGAAAGCCCAGAAGGGGAAAATCTATAGATACAGAGAGTAGAGTAGTAGGTTCCTAGCATATGGAGAAGGAATGGCGAGTGACTGCCCGGTGGGTACAGGGTTTCTCTCTGGGTGAGGGCAGTGCCCTAAACTCAGATTGTAGTGATGGGTTCACAGCTCTGAACATATGAAAAACCATTGAATCACACACTTTGAATAGATGTCAGTGAAATGAAGGACATGAAGCAGGGTGGGGATGGAGAGTAACAGAGTTGAGAGGTTACTTTCACCAGGTGGGTCAGGGAAGGCTGCTCTGAGGAGGGGACATTTGAGCTGCCACCTGAATGACAGGAGGGAACCATGCATGCGAGTAACTGGAGGAGAGGGGTTCTAGGCAGGTGGAGCTGCAAACATCCAGCATGGGAGGCGGGGGAAGTGCTCCCTGCAAGGCTAGCACCCCAGCGGGCCAGGAGTGTGGTCACACACAGGGTGCAGCCCCAATCTGAGTCTAACAGGGCCTGAGTCCTGCCTTAGGTTGGGATCTCCCCAAAGACAGGTTTTCTTGCTGCTCCCTCTGAGTCTCCCCAGCCTTAACACAGGGCCCTGAGCAAGCTGGGGTGTCACTGTGGGAGTGACCAGTTAGAGGGGGGCCTTCCCCTGGCCCCCTCAGTCTGAGTCGTCCCATCCCCGTTGGGCAGCCTGAGCTGTAGTCTGCAGCCTGCCCAAGCTCCCAGGGGGTGCCCTGACTCCTTTTGGGGTGGGGAGGGGCTAGGGATGCCTCTGACTCTTCCTGGGTTCTGGGCACTTCTCTTCCCTGGCCCCTCCAGGAAGAAGATTATCAGGGTGGGGATGACCCGAGGCAAGACTGTGAGCATGTCAGTGCCCACCCTGGGGTTCCTCACATCCAGGTGGCAAGGGGCTGGTCCTCAGCAGCATTTTTCCCCACCGCGGGGAGTGGAGGGCAGGATGGACTGGCTGACATCTTACTGCTTTAGCCCTTCCCCTGGTGTGGAGCCAAGCAGCTCCTCCTCTTATCATGGAACCAGGAGGGCCAGAGCCAGCACCCCGGCAAGGCCAAGTCAAGGTGATCACGTGTACCCTCTGGGTAAAGCAGAGCACATGGGCCGACAGGGTCAGCAGCACGCTCAAGGTCACACAGCAGACTGGTGGGACAGGCACCACGAGGCTCTCCCTCCCCCATTTCACCTTCCACGTGGGGCCATCAATGAGTAACTTGGACATTTCTCAGGCTTCCCCCAGGAAGGGTTCCTTAAACTGTCTGAGCTGTTCCTGTACCTGTTCCTGCACCTCCCCAGGCCTTGCGGGGAGTGGGGCCCCCTCTCTCATTGGCTTGAATTAACCTCTGAGCCCAGGACCACGGGAAGGAAGATCAATGGCACAATGCTGGCCTTTGCCTGGACTCGGAGTCAAAAACTGGATCCTGACTCTCTTCCCCTGTCTGGGCTCGGCTCCTGATCTGTGAAATGACAGGTGGGTCCTCGCTGCCACTGTAGCAGTTCCTGGACCACCCTCCCACAGTCACCCCAGACCAGCAGGCTCTGCAGTAGGAACAGAGGCAGGACCTGGCTGGGGAATCCGGGGGCTGCGGAGCATACTTCCCGAGCATACTTCCCGGGGCCTGGTGGCTGGCAGGGGGGAGGTGAGCATCAGGGAGGGGGGCTGCTGGTGGCCAGGGGAAGATCCCAGGGAGTGAGCAAAAGACTGTAACATCACACTGACTGCACTTGGCAGCCTCAGGAGGCAGAGCTTACTATCCCCATTTCATAAAGGAGCTAGGTATTCACCCCTAAAGGCTCAGAGGGGCTGTGTGTAAATGCCTTGCCCCGAGCCACCCGCTGGGAAGTGGCAGAATTAGGTCTAGGACCAGTCTTTTCTTTTTTTTTTTTTTAATTTTTAATTTTCAGCTGAAGTATGGTTGACATACGTATTGTATCAGTTTCAAGTGTACAACATAGTGATTTGACATTTTTATGCTCTAGGACCTGTCCGATTATACATCCTACTACATTTGTGCTGCCAAAGCTGTTTTGACATGATTATTCCCTAATTTTCAATTACCCACATTCCTGGAAGGGGCCGTTGACCAAACCATTAAGTGACCAAGCCAATTAGTATATTTCAGTCTGGCTCTGGGATGTATCTGGGACTTCTTTTCTCTTGGCAGCAGTATGCCATTCTAAAGAAATGTGTTCAGGCTGAGTTTTGGAATGCCCAGTGCAGCCCTGCTGAAGCAACTGGGGAGGGCAAGCAGTTGCTGGGATGGAAACACAACACGTCTCCATCCCCCGGTGCCCAGGAGCCGCAGGCCCAAGATGGGCTTCGCCCTCCCCAGCCCCAGCTGGTAGGCGGCAGGTTCAAATCATGCCCCAGGGGTTGGCAGGAGGTGCAGGACGGGGCCTTCCCGGGCCAGTTTCCCTCCAGGCTCCGCTTTCTGTTTTCTCATCCCTTCCTGCCTGTCCCTGAGCCTGGGAACAAAAATCTTCCCTGTGGGCATCGAGTGTCTTCTCCAGAACGACCAGGTGAGAAGGTGCAAATGGGGGGAGAGGAGAGGCCGAGACAGGGCAGCCCACCGCGACCGTGCCCCTTCTCTATCCCTTCCCCAGCCTCCTGCTTCTCCACTGGCATCCCGGCCCAAACTAAGGTTTTATCTCTGGCCTCTGTCTCTGCCTCTGACTGTCTCTGTGTCACCCCCCACGACTCCCGCATCAGCCCCCTAAGTCTCCCAGCCGTCCCGTGTGGGGTGACGAGGCAAGCCTTCCTCAAGCACTTTTCTCATTTGAGCGGCAATGGCCAACACCCCCGGAGGGAACAGCAGCTCCGGACCAAGCACAGGGCCCAGCATGGGGGCCAGGCACGGGCCGCAGTGAACAGGCTGCCGCAGACGCCTTGGGAAGCTGGCTTCGGAGCCAGCAGTTATCATAGGAAGGGTTTGGAGCTGCCGGAACACCCGCAGAGGGACCCCTGGGGGCTCATGTTCCAGCCACCACAGCTGTTCACTGCTGCTTCCCAAGCCTGCCGTTCCAGGCTCTTCAGACTCTGGTCTCCTGCTCCCTCCTGGCCGCCCCCCTCTCCGGCCTGGCGGGGTCTGTGGCCCAGCACCAGCCCTTTCACACACACACACACACACACACACACACACACACACACACACTCCCTCTCTCTCTCTCTCTCTCTCTCTCCTCCATGGAAAAGCAGCATGGCCTAGGGATTATCAAGACGAAGACCTGGGTTTGTTTGAGTCCAGAATGTCAGCTACTTTCTTAGGCTCTCTCAGCCTTAGTTTACTTGTGGGTCCAATAGGCACAGTTGCAAAGCCTACCGCCTTGGGCCTGTAAACAAATGTTAGTTGTCATTTTCCTTTCTCACAGCTTTCCTTCACGTTCTCACTTGCCGTTCCCAGGTCCCTTTCCCTCAGGACTTTGCTACAGGGCTGTTTTGTTGTTGTTGTTGTTTGAGAGCAAGAGTGTGTGGGGGGGGGGGCGGGGGGGGGCAGAGGGAGAGCGGGGGAACAACAGACTCTTCACTGAGCCTGAAGAGGGCTCTCTATCCCAGGACCCTGAGATCAGGGCCTGAGCTGAAGGCAGACACTTAACCAACTGAGCTACCAGGATGGCCCTGCAGGTTTTTCAGGGCAACAATGATAATGTGTTAACTCTTCAAGAGAGTCTGAGCACTTGACTTGGGACATCCATGCTTTACCGCAGAGTGGTGAGTGAGGTGGTGGAAAGGTCACCCCATCACATGCGCCAGCTCAATGAGGAGAATAGTTGAGGGGGTGAGAGAGGAC
This sequence comes from Neomonachus schauinslandi, assembly GCF_002201575.2. NCBI lineage: Eukaryota > Metazoa > Chordata > Mammalia > Carnivora > Phocidae > Neomonachus > Neomonachus schauinslandi. The sequence continues at coordinate 24,822,551 of NC_058408.1, read as the reverse complement.
CCTCTTGCTATCCCTGAAGTCAGGCCTGCCAGGAGGCTGCCTAGTCCATCTTGTGCAGGCAAAGGAAAGGGAAAGAGAGAGCAAGCGGTCATGAGAAGCAAGACCTTCTGGGGAAAGACGTAACTGAGAGCTCTCCTGGGGGCCTCCCTCTTTTCCTTAATGTGCTGGTAACTCAGGTCTTCTTGCCACACGTCCTTGCTACCTCACCAGGTCTAGCTGCCAGAACAACTTTTCATGATCTGATAAATTTCCTTTATAACCTCTCTCTTCCAGAACCTTTTTTTTTTTAAGTAGGCTCCACGCCCAATGTGGTGCTTCAACTCACAACTCTGAGATCAAGAGTAGTATGTTCTGCCAACTGAGCCAGCCAGGCATCCCCAGAACCTTCTTGCTACCCAGTGTCCTTCACCCACATTAGCCTTTCGGAGTGGTTCCAGAGAACACAAGGCATCCTTTCTCAGAGTCTGTTTATTAGGTAGGGTGTACCAACAAGACCTTGACAGAGCCCTAGACGTTCCATCACTCACTCACTCACTCACGGGGAACAGGCCCTCAGCCTGCCTGTTTTGAGCTCCTCTGCAGGAAGCTCACCTCCCAGATACCCCTCATTGGGGACAACCACAGGGCCTCCCTTCCAGAAACTTGCAGAGCCAAGATCTCTGCCCAAGGGCCGGGGCGGGCGGTGGCGGGGGGGGCGGGTTGGCTGTGGGCTTTGCTTCAGGTGGCTTAGTTGGCACCTGTGAAGGGTCTGGCCGTTTTGCCATTCCTGCGTGGGGAGAGCGCATTGCAGCCCAGTTGGTGAGGGGAGGGGTTTGGGTTCCACCCCGGGTCCCATCTCCACAGTTCTGCGCAGATGACACAGAATCCTGGAGATGCTCAAAGCAGATGCCCCTCGCACATCCATGAGATGGACAGAAATATCTTTGTATACAATAGTTTATAAGTACACTATTTATTTATTATTTTAAAGATTTTATTTTTAAGTCACCTTTCCACCCAGCATGGGGCTCGAACTCACAACCCCAAGATCAAGAGTCACATGACTCTACCGACTGAGCCAGCCAGGCGTCCCTCTAAGTAAACAATTTAAAATTGCTTATAGGCTGAACAGTAGCAGTGCCCTCTGTTTAGTGCATATCGCGTGCCATCTCATACAGTCTCCGGAGTTCTTACAGCCCCGCCGTGAGGTAGGGATCGCTACCTGAGAAGACCGGGGGCACGAGAGACATCTCGCCGGCAAGCCCCTAGCTAAATGACAGAGCTCCTTGCGCAGCCCCCTCCCCGCTTCTACCAGAGGCTTCCCCGAGGCTGCCCAGCGCCGGGAGGACAAGGAGAGGGCTCTGTATTTGAAGGCCACAGGCCCCTCCACTGAGCTCAGCCCTCTGCTACTGCAGCCTGGCCCAGTCACTATGGGCCCTCTTCACGTCTTCCCTGGCCATCTCCCTGGTGTTTGCTGTCATCCCCTTATGTCGAGACGTGAAGGTGCTGGCCTCTGTCATGGCGCTGGCAGGCCTAGCCATGGGCTGCATCGACACCGTGGCCAACATGCAGCTGGTGAGGATCTACCAGAAGGACTCGGCCATCTTCCTCCAGGTGAGCCCACGCGCGGGCATGGGGCTGGGGGGTGGGAGGCCACGGGGGCTGCCTGGGCCCTGGCCGCCTCTCCCGGCCCCCTCCCCGGGGCTAGGTGTCTTTGTAAACTGAGAGTGCCCGTGATGGCAGGATGGGAGGGCTTGCTGTTTTCTCGTCTCCTTGCCCCTCTTCCTGTCCAGCCCTTCCCTTTATCAAGCCCCAAGTTATCTCAGGCCAAGAAGGTGGTTGAGAGGAACTTCTCTCCTCACCTCTCCTGCTTCCCTATTGCTCCCCACTCTAGGGCCACGCAGGGGCTCCCCAGACGGGACACAAAGTGGGGGATGGGGTAGGAAGCCTGAGCCATCCCCCCCACACACCCATACCGCTTCTCTGCGCTCCCCAGGTTCTCCATTTCTTTGTGGGCTTCGGCGCTCTGCTGAGCCCCCTGATTGCCGACCCCTTCCTGTCTGAGGCCGGCTGCTTGCCTGCCAATGGCACGGCCAACAGCACCTCCGGCAGTCACCTCTTCCATGCGTCCAGGGTCCTGGGCCAGCACCACGCTCAGGCATGGCGGTGGTCCAACCAGTCGCTCTCCAGGCTGCCTCCACAGGAGGGAACAGGGACCCACGTGTCGTATGCCTTCTGGATCATGGCCCTGATCAATGTGAGTGCCACGAGGGCAGGGCTGGGTGGGGACAAGTGGACAGTCACACCTGCCAGTCCATATCAGCTCCCAGTGTGGAGTCTTCTGATTCGGAGCAATGTGCTGGCCTGAAGGGCGCCCTCGGGATGGCAAGGGAATGGGAAAACTGAAGGCGAAGGGGGTCACAGGAGATCGACTCAAAGGTCCTCGGTTGTGACAATCCATGATGGTGATCTCAAGGGAGATAAAGCCGTGAGCAGGTTTAGCACAATGGAATCAGGGTCCACTTTCAAGCTATCTGAGGCTCCCAGCTCTTTTCCTCCAAAGCCAGATGAAGTAGATCCTGGGACAGAACCCTGCAGGACATGTCGGGCTCTTCCCTGGGGCCCTTAATCGCCGGTGGGATTCCCCTGTGCCCTGCTGTGAGGTGGGCTCCCGTGGAGGCCAGGGCATGGACAAGATCACCTCAGAGGGATCCTGCCCACACCAAGACTGCCGTGGAGTAGAATGGAGAGACCACTCACTGTGACCGGGTCAGTTACTGAGGCCGCTCTGCACCCCAGCTCTCATCCTCCCCTGTCAGTCTGACTCTGTCTCTGGCTGGAAACCTCTGGTGCTCTGCAACCCAAGACAGGTGCCCCCTCGTCCCTCCAGGAGCCCAGGCTGGGGCCAGAGGCACAGGTGGGGAGACATCCCTGCCCTCTCTCCAGCTTGGGAAGCACTGTCAGGAACACCAGCACAGCCTGGGCTGGGGGTGTGGACCGAGTATTCCCAGGGACCATTTGCCTGGCTGTGGGGTGGAGGCACCAGATGGTTTGTCATGACTTAGGGCCTCAGTCGGCTCCGGGCAGACTCGTCACCCCTCCAGAGGCGGGCAGGCTGGGTTCAGGCACCCAGCTGCCGTTGGGCTTCAAAGCGATGAGGCGTATATCACACTGAGAGGGGTCCCACGGAGCAGCAGAGCGGGGGTGGGGGGTGGTTTACCGTCCCTGGCTCAAGGGCCTGAGAAGTGTCTAGGAAGACACTGGCCAGGCTGGAACCCTGACTCCCCGCACAGACCCCCTTCCTGCTGCCCCAGAGTCAGTGCTCATTTTTCCTTTCTTCTCTAACTTTCGGTGTACCAGAATCTTCCCTCGGGGCTCTCAAAACCCCACGCCCCTCTCTTGCTCTTTCCATTTGCTGCCCCTGCCGATCATTGCTTTGGAAACAATACAGCTTTGGGCCTGTGGCTGCCAAGGGGGGACCTGCGAGGGGCAGGAGCACTGTCCGTACAATGTCGAAGCTGAGACGCCGGGACCGGGAAGCCGGAAGGTCCAGTTTAAGCGGAGGTCTGTTTTCTCTTGCCCCACGAGGTGCAGACTGGAGGCACTTTGTTTGCTGCAGGATGTCCGGACTTTTTATACTGGTTTGTTTCTGAAGATAAACAGTCCACCACAGAAGAGAATGGGGCTGTGCATGCTTGTGGGTACACACACACACACACACACACACACCCCACCCAGCGCTCTCTGACTTTGAAGGTGGAGCTTGCCTCCTCCGAATGGGCGTCTTACAAAGGCAGGGTGTGTTCTAACCAGGCCACAGCAGCCCATCCTCCAAGAAGTCCTTCCCACCACCCGCCTCCCTGGAAAGCCCCGCTTGCAGTGACCAGGCTCTTTACAGCTGTTTCGCCTTGGCCTTCACTCAGGCACTCTGCCGAGGCAGGCCTCTGCGTGAGGGTTTCCTGTTTCCCCCATCGGACTGGAGGGAGGGCTGGTCTCCCCCGTCAGACCCAGACTCCTGAGGGCCGCGGGGGTCGTCTCCTCCCACTCGGGCCTGCTGTGTGGTGCTGCCCAGGCATGTCTGACCTGGATGCATCTTCGAGTGGGGAGGGAAGCTCCCAAGGTGCCCGCAGGGAGGTGTTAGCACGGGCCGGTATTTCGGGGTGGGGGACCCCCGGGAAAATGCCCCGGTGTGCCAGCCTGCCCCCAGGGACGGGGAGACCCCCCTCAGTGCCGCACGGGCCCTGCTGCCTCCCACGTCCACAGCGGCCTCTCCCGTCAGGCCGGTGGGGCCGGGGGCGTGTGGGGAGCCTCCGCAGCTCCCCGGGTTTCCTCTCTTTCCTGAGCGAAAGGAACCGGGATGAAGTTGCGGCAGGAAGGGCAGAGGTCGGGCTTGATGAAGAGCTTCCTGGCAGCGAGGGTGGTTAGATGCAGGCCAGGCACCTGAGGGAGGCGACAGAGGCTTCTCTAGGCAACCGCAAAGGCAGGAGACATTTGTCATTGCTCTGGGGACTCATGAAACCCGAGCGGCTTAGTGTAAATAGCAGGGCAGGGCTGGTGTGTGCGTGTGGCTTGGAGCACACATCTTGCGGTCAAAAGCAGCGCATGTCTCGGCTTTCCAGTTTGGCCGTGAGGCCTGAGGACAGGCTCTGTACCTCCCCGGGTATAACAGCACCCAGACAAGCCCCGAGGGGGCGTCGGCCCCGGACAGAGTCAGGGCTCCGGGGCTCCAGTCCAGCTCTGCCCCACGTCAGCCCTGTGCCCAGGCACCAATGCTCTCTGGGTCTGTAGCTTACAGACCCATTCAGCCAGGCCCTCTACCTTACAACGGTCTCCTCCCGTTGTAACAGGTTATGACTAAGCGGTAACTTTGAGCCTCAGTCGCCCCATCTGGAAAATGGGGATAATCAACAAAAGCAAACTGTCGTAAAGTGTCACGTGATCTAGCAGCATGAAGGAGTGAGGGGGGCACCGTTCAGGATAAGGATCTTAGAAACGAGTTTATCTCGGGCACCTCTCCTGTACCAGAGGCCTGGTGTGAGTCCAAGTTTTGCATGTGACAAGGCGCTGTCTTTAGGAAAACGGATGTGGTTAAGGTTGGGCCGCAATTCAACCAGTCAGCCCTGGGTCAATACACCTGGTGGCATTAGCCGGGGACAGCCCTTAGGTGGACATCCTTGGAAAAGAGCTGCCTTCCATCAGGACTGGGCGGACACACGCCGTTCGACCGTGTGGAGGTGTCTGCAGTGGGCCGGGCACGGGAAGGGGCCAGCCTGACGGCCACAGGGCTCTCCTGACCCTCTGCCCGCCCCGCAGCTCCCAGTGCCCATGGCCGTGCTGTTTCTGCTGTCCAAAGAGCGGCTGCTGGCCTGCTGTCCTCAGAGGAGACCCCTGCTGCTGTCTGCAGATGAGCTCGCCCTGGAGACACAACCTCCTGAGAAGGAAGATGCCTCCTCCCTGCCCCCAAAGTTTCAGCCACACCCAGGTGGGGGCCCTAGTGAACTTTCCCGCCCACGGCCCCACACCGAGGCTTCCCTGGTGACCCCTTCCCCTGGAGGGTGATCGTAGATTCCAGGCAGTGGTGGCTGGAAACAAGCCGTGGGCACTGATGGTCTCGCGGGGCAGGGGCTGGAGCGAGCCGGCCGAAAGCGTGGGGAAGGCAGGCTTCTGGCTCCAGCCTCCCTTCTGCCTAAGCCAGCCTGTGTGACCTGGGCCAAGTTACCGGATCTCTCAGTCTTGCTTCCACCGGGACTGAGATGGACGGGGGCTGTCCCTAACAGGTGGTTGGAAGCTAGGAGAAGGTGGGAGGCGGACGTGGCCCCCATTCTGCCAGGCTCTCTACCTGCCAGCCGCTTCCCCTGGGCCTGCAGAGGGGAAGGAGCAGGAGCTGAGACTCACCCCTGCCCTTGTGTCTCCTCCAGACCATGAGGACCTGTTCAGCTGCTGCCAGAGGAAGAACTTCAAAGGGGCCCCTTATTCATTCTTCGCCATCCACATCACAGCAGCCCTGGTCCTGTTCATGACCGACGGGATGACGGTGAGCCTGCCCTCCTCCCCTGAGACTCCAGCTGGGGGTAGCAAGAGAAAGAGTGAGGCATCAGGTTTCCTAGAGACCTCACCTTTAGTACAGTCGATTCAAACATTTACGCTAAATAAAAGTCCTGGGGGAGACGGCAGTGTTGTTCACAGTCCCTTGGTACTAGGGTCTTCTGTCCCAGCTCCATTGTCTTTCTTTTCCTTAACTCTGTGGCTAGCGGCTTCTCTGGTTTGTTACCAAGGGTGGGCTACCCACATTTTTTTTTAAGGGGCAGAGCCCAGGGGCGCCTGGGTGGCTCAGTCAGTGAAGCGTCTGCTTTCAGCTCAGGTCACGATCCTGGGGTCCTGGGTTCCAGCCCTTCCTTGGCCTCCCTGCTCAGTGGGGAGCCTGCTTCTTCCTCTCCCTCTGGCCCTGCCCCTTCCCACCGCTTGCACACACACTCTCTCTCAAATAAATAAGTCTTTTAAAAAAAATAAGTAAAGGGGCAGGGCCCTATTCCTCCAGGTAGAGGTCCTGCCATGTAAACCCAAGGGCACTCCACTTCTTGGAACACATTCCAAACCCAGGCTTCTCAAGCCATGTTGTAAACAAACTACAGGCAGGACCTCGGCCCAGCTCTGTATTCTACTAGTGAGCTCTGTTACACTAGTTAGTGTCTTTTCCCAGAAGTCTCTTAGGATTAGATCAGGATCCTTTTGAATGGCTGATTGATTAATTGATGGCCATATCAGGGACTCTCCAAAGAGAAGGCCCTAAGAAACAGATGAGCCAGTGGAAAATACTCGTGCTGGCACTGGTTGACTTCCAACTCTCGGTGTGACCTCGGGCAGCTCACTTCTCGCTGCTCCCTCATCCGTCAAATGAGACACTCTTACACCCCTTTTTTCCAGCTGTAGTACCCTTCCTTCAACAATAAACCTTCTGTGGAATCCTCATAAATAAGACATGTGGTAGAAGTCTGCTCTGGCTGAGGGATGGGGAGCAGTGCCCGTATGCCCAGACCTCTCGGGGCCCCTGTGGAGACCCAGAGACACCCCTTCTCCCCCGACCCCACCACCGCATCCCTAGGCCTGCACCTCTGGGCAGGCGCAGTCTATAATCTGTGGCACCATAGGTCCTATCCTCAGCTCGGGCCTGCGTGTGTCGTGTGATCCTGGCTCCAAGCCCCCCTTTTATGGAGCCTCTCGGAACAGGACCAGTCCATCCTCGGCCCTCAGCTCCCCTGCTCCCAACCTGGGTTTCCTTTTCTGAGGGTCCAGCTGCCCTGCAGGTGTGCTCAGCAGGGCCTGTCTCTCCACAGGGGGAGTATTCAGCCTTTGTGTACAGCTATGCAGTGGAGAAACCACTCTCTGTGGGGCACAAGGTGGCTGGTTACCTCCCCAGCCTCTTCTGGGGCTTCATCACCCTGGGTCGGCTCATCTCCATTCCCATCTCCTCCAAAGTGAAGCCAGCCACCATGGTTTTCATCAATGTGGTAAGTGGTCTCCTTTCTCTTCTTGGAAACGCAGGAGGACTATTCACTCCTGACCCTACCACTGCCCCAGGACATTTGCTCGGGACTGGACTCTGCCAACAGGGTGGGAATGTAGTAGAGGGAGGAGAGCAGAAGTGGTTGTGGAGACCCAGGAGAACAGAGAGCAGGGTGACTGTTAAACAAGGTGGTGCCCCAGGGAAGGAGCCCCTCCCCCAGAGATTCTGACTCGGTGTGCGGAGAGGACGGCTCGGAAGAAGTCACAGTGACTACGAGACAGTCACCTGGCAGGTGCAGTGCCAGGGAACTCACTCAGGGCTGTTGAATGGTAATCCTGATGGGGTGCCCCCCAAAGGCAGCTGAAAAGCCCTGAAAACAATCCAGACGCCAAGGCTCCTCTCCGCACACGGAGTCAGAATCTCTGGGGGAGGGGCCTGGGAATCTGTATTTTCCAAAAGCTTCGCTAATATATTTGGGAGTGTCTAGGATAGTGTTTTCCCAGACTTGCTTGATGACACGAACCCCCTGGGGTGTTGGTTAAATATACAGATTGCTAGATTCCCTCCCCTGGACATTCTGGTTCATGAAGTCTGGGCTGGGCCCGGGAATCTGAGTTTCTTTTTAAAAACAAGCAGTCCAGGTACATTTTTTATCATCAGTGCCTAAATCATGTGGGGGCTTCAGCTGCTCTTCTCTCCCCAGACACAGAGTCCCACCCCACCGTCCTCTGTCTAAGCAGCTGACCTTAGGTCCCTCAGAGGCTGGCCACCAGCAGTGCACGTACCCTGACTCTTCTCCACCCCAGGACTTGAGGAGTCTTGCTCCTTCCCTGGGGCACCACCTTGGCCTCCTCTTCATAGCTTCACACTCCATTCTCCACTGCTCTCCATCCCCATTCCCATCCCGGGGCCTTCCTCTCTGACAATGGGATCTGCCCGGACCCCTCCTCACAGACACAACCACTTCCTGGTGAATGAATATGCAGTTCGTGCAGGGCCTGTGGGGAGCCGCAGGGGGAGTCTCTGCCTCGGAGCTTACAGCCAGCTAGGGAAGAAGATGGGCAGCGGAGGGTCAGGATGAGGTTGGGTGGCAGGTGGGAAGCAGGCTGAGTGGGAGGAGGGCTGCTCGGTGGAGTTGCAGTTGGCCCTGGGCATGCTCAGTCTTCTGTCACCCAGGCTAAAAGAAGCAAGGTGTTTTTCAAACTCCCCCAAGTCTGGAGATTTTCAGGGTGACTCTTCATGGCTTGCCTGCAAATGTCTGGTTTGAAAATGGGGTGGCCAGGCGGCAGGAGGGGAGCAGAGCAGTATCTTCAAAGCCCTGGTCCCACCCCAGGCATATCAGTTGGGAGGTGACTCTCAAGAAGATTCCAGTGCCATGAGGGGTGGAGGTGGTCCGGGCAGAGGGCACTGCTGGTTGAAAGGCCCTCGGGGGGAGTTAACTGGGTGGGAGCACAGTGGGCAGGGTCAGCGACAGGGAGCAAAGAAGACAGGTTGGGGCAGCAGATATGGGGGCTAGATCCGGCAAGGTCTTGTAAGCCAGGTTTGGGGTTGTATTCAAAGCGGGAGAAAGGCAGGCCTTCAGAAGGTGTTAAGCAGAGAATGGACATGATCTGCTTTGTATTTCAAAAGCACACTCCCCTGTCCTGGGGGGAGAGTCGATCTAGGAGGGGCAAGAGTCAAGCAGGAAGATGATGAGGAGCCCCTCTTGCAGTCCAGGCATGAGAGGTAGATGAGGGTGCTCAGGATGGGTTTGGAGAAGTACAAGAGTCTACAACATTTTGTGGATGGAGTGGATAGGACTTGCCCTTGGCTTGAATGTAGGAGGGGAGGGAATAAGGAATCAGGACTACCTTAGTTACAGGGCCTGTCTGCTGGGTGGGTGGGGATGCCATTCACTGACGGGGGTGGGGAGTCATTCTGGGGGAGGAAAGGCCAAGTTCTCTCTGGACCACCGTGTCGGTTAGCCTGTCACCTACCAAAGGGGCAGTATTACGTGCAACTCTGGAGCTCTGGACACAGGTCGTGGCTGAAGGGATGGATTTAAGAGTCTGGGCATAGAGATATTTGAAAGCATGACGCTGGACCAACAGGGAATGCAGACAAAGAGCCAGGAGGGGCTGGGGACACGCCAACATTTAAAGATTAAGCAGAGGAGGAAGAAAGAGCAGTGAGGCTATGGGGCCATTTTCTGTGCCAAAGAAATACATTATATTTGGAATCTTAAATGTGTCTACTGCTTTCGCATTTTTACTGCATGAGAGAAGTCTTTCGCTTTGTTTCTCCATTGGGAAGAGCGTTTGTCCCCTTCAGCTGCCATTTGCTGGGGCCCCCTCCCTAGGGCAGCAACTCTTTGCTGACAAGGCCTCTGAGTCTCAGTCTGAGACGGAGAGATCTCCCAGCAGAGATTGAGGGGCTGGTAAAGAAAGGTGAAGGGTAGGGGGCTCACGGGTTGCAATCCCTGGCTTCGTTCCTCCAGCTGGAGCAGGTCCCTGGGATCTGCTGGGGAGGGTGACTGGGGAGGGCGACCGTCCCTTCCCCCCTCCCTCCACTCGGGCTCCATTCATCTGTCAATTGGCCAGGGTGCGGGTGGGGCTGGATGTGGTTTCTTTTCTTTTCTTTTCTTTTTAAAGATTTTATTTATTTATCTGACAGAGAGAGACACAGCGAGAGAGGGAACACAGCAGGGGGAGCGGGAGAGGGAGAAGCAGGCTCCCCGCGGAGCACGGAGCCCGATGTGGGGCTCGATCCCAGGACCCCGGGATCATGACCTGAGCTGAAGGCAGACGCTTAATGACTGAGCCACCCAGGCGCCCCTGGATGTGGTTTCTTTCACACCTTCTAGCTCTCTGCTCTAGAATTTTACCTCTTTTTTTTTTTTTTTTTAGAAAGAGAGGTACTCACCCAGGAGATTTTTACCTGAAAGCCCTGGTTTTCTGTGGAAGATCCTTATGTCTGGAGACATTAAGGAAAGCTCAAAACACACAAACACTAGGACTGATCGTTGTCTAAAGAGTCACAGTTTAAGAGCCCCTGCGTTGCTATCATTTCTCCACCACTCTCCACCAGCTACCAAAAGTAGCTTTGGTAACCCATTTTGGAGACTCGGGGGCTCGAATCAGAGATATCAAGGACTTCAAAGCCCCAGACTTGGTACTTACACCTGGGTCTTCTGCCTCCACACCCCAGCTGCCTGAGTTTCTTCCCAGAGGCGTTTTGCATAAAAATTATTCAATGCTGACATAAAAACATTTTTAAGGAATTTAGGAAAAGCGTGATTTAACAAAAATATGCCCATGTGACAGAGACCCTTTCTGAACTAGAAAGATCTCTGGCCCCTGAGCCCATCCTGGGGGCCTCTAACCACAGGTTGGCATCTGCTCGCAGGTTGGAGTCTGAACTGAAGCTGGGGGGTGCCAGACTGCCCCAGCCACCGACCCTCTCCCTGGGAGGTCCGCCTGCATCCCCAGAGGGTGGGGACCCCGCCCCCCACCGCCACCCCCCCACCCCCCAGCCCTGGAGGCCTCTCCTGCTACCCTGGACTTCCTCTGCCAACTCATGGCTTTTAGGGCAAGAAAAGCAGCTCATCTTCATGAGGAGTGGAGGGCAGAGAGCTGATGGCTTGGCTGGGATTCCCCGCGCTCACAGACAAGACCTTGGGGACAGGCAGCACTGCCTGGCCAAGCGCTTCTTAAGTGTGGACGGAAGGCCATCTGCCTGGCTGTCTGGGCGGCCCCTGCCCACCCCCGTCCGCAGTCTTCCGTTCCGGGGCTTCCTCCGCGGAGATGAGGCTGGGGAAGGTGCAGTCCCCACATAGTCCACAGGGAGGCGTCCTGGTCACACAAGCGCCGCTCCGGGGTCAGCGTGGACCTTTCCAAGTCAGGAGCCTGAGGCCCAGCTTTTCCCAATTGCTAATAGCCTCCATCTCTGCTGTTAAAGGTCGGCGTGGTGATGACGTTCCTGGTGCTTCTCGTTTTCTCCTACAACGTCGCCTTCCTGTTCGTGGGGACAGCCAGCCTGGGCCTGTTCCTCAGCAGCACCTTCCCCAGCATGCTAGCCTACACGGAGGACATTCTGCAGTACAAAGGTGGGTGTGCAGGGGCGCAGAGCCACGAGGGTCCCCCCGCCCCTGCCCCGGGTCTTCCTGTGGTATATTCCAGCTCCATCACTGCCCTGCCCCCTCCCCAGAAATGCACGCTCCCCTCCTGACCCTGCTGGGAACCGCTTCACAGGTGGGCCTCTTCTGACCCACGTGGCTTTCCCCATTCAGCGTTCCACCTGTGTCACGTGATTTCAGGCCCCTGAGAAGCAGTAAGCTTCTCTTTCCTGTTTTCTTCCCCGCCCCCCGTGGTAACGTCCCCTGACCCAGCGCTGGCATTTGGTGTAACACGGTGTGCTGGAAATTCCAAGTCCAAAGACCAGCCGAGTGGCACAGGAAAAGGATGGCCTAGGAAAGGGGTTGATACCTTATCAGTAATAGTACCTCCTTGCTTTGCTGCGCCTGTGGATGTTTTTGGAAGCCTAGAGGAATAGAACAGCGGCTCCACACTTGACTTGGGGTCGTGACGATGGGGTTCTTTGATGTCAGAAACCTCAAATTCTCTCCACTAATCTCCCTCCCTTTCTATAGCAAAGATCCTTTTTTTAAATGAGTTAATTAAAAATAATTACGTTTTGAACATTTGACATTACCCTTAGAAGTCACTAGGGTGCCCTAGGGTGTCAGAAAACCAGTGTTGAAGAGGAGTGATTTCTTTAGGGGAGGAGTTGGGGAAATAGGTGTAGGAGGCGCGGGGGTGGCCGAGCCATTAGAGCTAAAACCAACTCAGCTCCCCACAGTAACAAGAGGCGGGAGGCCTGGATCCTTGAAATCTAAGGATGATCTCCAAACCCCAAGTGAGTAAGTGAAGCAGTGAAATAACGTTGGCGTCCCATGTCACACGGAAGATCCCAGAGTTCTAAGTGGTCAACCAGGATTAGAGTATAGGAGCTCCTGGCTGGCTCCGCCCATACAGCATGCGACTCCTGACCTCCGGGTCATGAGTTCAAGCCCCGCCTTGGGCGTAGAGCCTACTTTAAAAAGAAATTAATGAATGAACTAAGCCAAATGTTAGAGTGTAATAACAATAATAATAGTAACAATTGGTGGGGCGCCTGGGTGGCTCAGTCGTTAAACGTCTGCCTTCGGCTCAGGTCATGATGCCAGGGTCCGGTATCGAGCCCCGCATCGGGTTCCCTGCTTGGCGGGAAGCCTGCTTCTCCCTCTCCTGCTCCTCCTGCTTGTGTTCCCTCTCTCGCTGTGTCTGTCTCTCTCTCTATCAAATAAATAAATAAAATCTTTAAAAAAAAAAAAATAATAATAACAATTGGTATTGGTTGATTCTGCCTGCAAATGATCGCTCAAATCTATCCTCCTCTCTCTCGGCATCCCTGCCTTAGTTCAGGCCTTTCCCATCACGTGCCTGCTTGGAATACTTCAAGGTGCCCAGCTTTTCCCAGTTTCTGATCACCTCCATCCCTGCTTTGGCAGGTCTTGGCCTGTCCCTTCTGCATTTGCCTCCCTCTGTGGTTCTCAGTGCTGCTCCCACATTACAATAGCCTGGAGCGCTTTTAACAAACCCCAAGGCCTGGGCTTTGTTTCCACACGTCCGTCCGTCCGATGGAACGGGACTGGGACCGGGGCACTGGGGGCTCTGAAGTGCAGCCAGGGTGGGGCCACTTGGGAGGCCGTCCCGCACACTGCTGCAGAGGGGTCCGCGTGAAATACAGAGCCGGTCACAGCCTTCGTGACTTCCTGTGGGACTCTTTTCCTTTCTCGCACCTCCTCTCACCCCACTGCCACTCAGGGCCTGCTAGCCATGGTGAATGACCCGCTATTCTCTGCCTGGAGTGCCCACTCTACTCCGCCCCTCCCTCTCCACCCCTTCTGGAAGCTTCTCTGAAGCCCCTGGAAAATTGTACCCCTCTCCTTTGTACCTGCCTCAAGGCTTCTGTACCTATGTTATCTGTGTCCTCTCCTCAACGATGTGCTCCATTGCGGGCACCAGAAAGTCAGTCCTGCCTGCACACTTTCAGGCTTTGTGACCTTGCACGATTCCCTTTTCTTCCCCTTTCTGAGCCTCGGTTTTCTCGTCTACAAAATGGGGACGTGCATACCTACCTGTAGGATTGTTTGTGCATTGGAGGAAATGTAGAACACTTGACTTTAGCCTCACAGGTGCTCAATCTGTATGTTAACTCTAGTCATCAGAATACTCTCGGTGTTCAGCTCAGTACCTGATGCACAGAAAGTACTGGAGGGTTTTTGAATGAATGAGTGGAATAGACATGGGTGCTACTGGAATTCAGAGAAGGGAGTGACCAATGTTGAATCCACACGTAGCTTCACGGAGTTGATGGGATAGGAGCTGGCCCAGGTTTTGGAAAGGCAGAAGGAAAAAGGAAAGGCATTCCAGGGAAGGGTGGGGCGGGGGCTGTGAACAATGTTAACAGCAAAGGCAGAGAGAGAGAAATGTAAGCCAGTCCAAAAGAAGATCTTGAAGCCCGTAGTCAGCAATGATGATCTCTGCTTTTTTTTTTTTTTTTAAAGATTTTTATTTATATATTTGACAGAGAGAGACACAGCGAGAGAGGGAACACAAGCAGGGGGAGTGGGAGAGGGAGATGCAGGCTTCCCGCCAAGCAGAGAGCCCAATGCAGGGCTCCATCCCAGAACCCTGGGATCATGACCTGAGCCGAAGGCAGACGCTTAGCTACTGAGCCACCCAGGAGCCCCTGATCTCTGCTTTATTCAAAAAACACTAAGCACCTACCATATATTGGCCACTGAGCTAAAATTCAAGGCCCAGTCCTGTCTCGTGCGCGTGTAGCCCCGCGGAGAAGGCTGCCCTGCAGACAGAAGTGGGGGACCTGGAGAAAGGCAGAGGGGCCGACAGAAACTGGCAAAGAGCAACTTAATGCAGGTTTAGAGCCTGAGGGCGATTACTGGAGGAGGTCTAAAGGAGGAACTTAGAAGATGAACAGGAGCTTGGTAGATGCAGAGGGGAGGGGAGGCACGCTCAGGAGGCAGTGAACGCAGGCGTCAGAACCTGGCTTGAGCAGAAGTGTGCAGGGGCAGGAAGCGGGGTGCTTTCTCCCGGTTGGAGGGCATGGAGGGTAGATTGTGAGCAGGGGTGAGAGGCGTCTGAGCTCTCTGCAGGGAAGGGTTATAAAGGGCCCTGCAAACCCCAGGAAAGCCTGGGGACTTTATCCTGAAGGCAGCGTTGAAGGGGTGAGGCAGACAGCTGGTGGGGTTTCGAGGGTTCCCTGTGCACCTGCATGAGGCTAAGCACTTCCCTGTACTGCATCGGACTCCCCACGGGGTAACCCTGTGGAGAAGGTGTTCGTGTCCATTTTACAGAAGGAAACCGAGGCCTAGTGAAGGGGAAGAAGGGGCCTAAGGTCACACGGCCAGTAGCTGACACCGCCGGGCCCAGGACCCGAGGCTGACTCGGAAGCGTGCACTCGGAAGGTCTGTGCCGCGATGCCGGAGTGAGCAGAGGGGCGGCGGGGCAGTGAAGTGCCGGGCCAGTCCCGGAGCAGGTCAGGAAAGCTTTCTGGAAAGGCAGGTGGCAGTCAGATTGGGAAGGATCCTTCCTAATGCCAGCCTGAGCAACTTGGAATCCACTCTGAAGACACGCCTGAGTACTTGAAGGTTCTAGGACAGTGCAAACATAGTGACAGCAGAACCTAAACATTCCCAAAGCAAAGTTAAGGACTAGAGCCTGAGAAATCTAAGGAATTCGAAGTAGTCCTCTTAGGCCGTCATAGCCTTTTCCAGAGTCTTCCCAGAAATAACTGGGGTGATACCAGCTGACTTCTGTCTCCTTAACTTGCATCTACTAACCCAAATCCTTCTCTTTGGGTTAGGCTGTGCGACCACGGTGCTGGTGACGGGGGCAGGAATTGGCGAGATGGTCCTCCAGATGCTGGTTGGTTCGGTATGTGGGGAAACTCTAGGGGAAGGGGCCAGCATTTGGGGAGCACCCCTCCGAGCAGGCGGGAAGATGCAGCCAGCCACCTTCTGAACCCACACTCTCCCTTCCCTGAGGATCCCGCCCAGGAGCAGGGCCCCCTTGGTCTGTTACCTGTTTCTGCTTCTGAGTCAGCTTTGAAAGCTGAGCTTCTGAATGTGGGACTTGGAGATGTGAAGGGATGTATGGTACAGTCCAATACAAACACAAGGCCTGTCTGGGAACAGGGCCAGCAGGGCCCCGTGGGAATGTCCGTTAGCTCCCAGAGCCTGGGATGGGATTGAGCGGAGTCCGGAGTTCATTTCCCACCCCTTCTCAACCTCCCATCCCCACCCCGCCTCTCCTAGCCTTTGGCCACCCTCCACGGGGCCCAGCCGTCCTGCCCAAGTCCTGCCCCAATCAAGGGCCAGCCGTCCCACTTCTCTTCAGATAGACCCATGTCTCATCTGTTCACCAGGAAAAAAAAATACATCTGCTTTTTATTGACTCTAAGGCATATATTGTCAATCCCCTTTTTACAAAGGGGGATATTGAAAGTCAGATAAATTAGCAACTTGCCCTCAGTCAGTCCTACTTCTAATAAATGACAGGACATTCAAACCTAGGTCTCTCAATCTCCGGCATGCCCCTAATCACAACCCTCCTTCCCTCTTCTGGTGCCCTGCCCTAAGGGGGAAAGGGCTGCATCGAAATGACGTGATGTCTGGGGTTTACTTCTGTGTGATTTAGTGCAGGGAAGGAGTGGGGGGGCGGGAGGCGTACAGAGGAAGTTGGTGCTAATTGTTAAAGTCAGGTGATGGGTCCATGGGGGTTCCATAAGCCACTTTGGCCTATACTTTCATTTTCCATGATAAAATAATATATATAAAATCCTTTGCAAAGTTCTGGTTACGCCTTGTGGGTATAGAAACAGTATGCTCAGTGTTTTGAGGAAGATAGGGAGATTTTCAGAAGGTTCCAGACAAGAGCTAGCAGGGACTGCTGGGGTCATGGGGTCCAGCCCCCTGTCTCAGAGCAGGAGTTCTGCCTCCTCCAGAAACATAACCTGGAAGCGAGGCCACGACGTCTCTCCTACCCATGGTCCTGCCTATCGGTGTGATGGGCCACAACCCGACCGAGAAACCTGCCAGGGGTCAGAGAAACCTGCTTCCTGCAACACACACCTTCATGTGAGGTTTTGATGGCCTGTGTCTGTTTTCCCCTTTGGCAGATATTCCAGGCTCAGGGCAGCTATAGTTTCCTGGTCTGTGGCGTGATCTTTGGTTGCTTGGCTTTCACCTTCTATATCTTGCTCCTGTTTTTCCACAGGATGCACCCTGGACTCTCATCAGGTAAGGAAAGAATCTATGTCTACACAAGAGGAGGAAAACAGAGCTGGGGGCGGGGGGAGATACTATAGGTCTTAGCACACCACAAATGCTATTCTGTTCCAAGTATAATGCAAGGAAATGTTTATTTTTCTACGGCTTCCTTTTCCCCTCTTCCTGCTTTGCCATGCGATTGTCTGTGCTGGACTCTTAGGGCAGGAGGGAATGGGATAGGCTGACTCATGGTTTCTCCATTAGGAGAGGGGCATGGATTGTGAACTTGGCTTCCTGCGTCCCACCATGCCATGGGACCACGGGCCAAGAATCTCTTTCCAGCCCGTGTGGGGCCCTGAAAGGCAGAGTCTGCCTCCTTGGCTGGAATGCCGCCCAGAAGCCTAATTGGCCATCTCTTTGCAGTTTAGGATTTTGATTCTAGTCCAGATTTCTTTTTCAAAAAGAGGTCCTTCAGGCCAAGTGGCAAAGGAAAGCTCCTTCAGGGCAGAGATGCCTCCTAAGAATAGTCTCATTCCTGGAGACCCCAGGCAGGGGGAGTCCCAAAGCTATTTTCATACCCCTGAGCCTCCCTGCCTCCCTTTCTGCCCAGAGATCTCAAAGTCCTAGCAAGCGGATCAGCTGTGCATGGAGCCAGTTCTTAAGAGAAGGTGCGCAGGCGGAGCCCTCATCCTTTCCATAAAAGAAAAAAAAAAAAAATCACCAAAAAAATGGAAGGAACGGGTACCTGCAGTCCTCTCTTTCTCAGGTGGCCACTCAGTTTAAAGGCCCAGAAGAACAATGCCCCCCACCCCACCCCAGTCTGCACTGACTATAGCCTTGCTCCCCGAAGTGGTAGGTACCTAGCGTAGCACTCAGCACGGAGCCTTCATTTAGGTTTGAGAAATGTTTGCTGAATATGCAATGAGTAACACCTACTGAGTTCCCTATTCCTGGGAGACAAAAAGAAACCTCTATTCCCCAAGCCCTAGACACTAGTCAGAACAAACTGGCAACTAGTTTGCCAGAACTAGTAAGTCTGGCTTTCGACTTGGCTCCCTGCGGGGCCATAAAATGGCAGAGAAACAAAAGCCTGGTAAACTCTCAGAAGGAATAATTGCTGCAGGTCAGAGCTGCTAAAACACGCTACCTGTTTTTTCTTTCGTAGTTCCTACCCAGGACAAAGCCCTAGGAATGGAAAGCTCAGAGTGCTACCAGAGGTAAAGCTGGGTGAAGGGGGCCGGCAAAGACCGCCAGGCTCTTGGGCTCCAGCACAGACCCAAGTGTTCGAGACAATCGGGGGAGGCAGTGGAGGCCCATCTCTCCACGCCTTGGCTCGGATCTTCTCCGCTAATCCTTGGTTGGGTAGATGAGATTAAATTGACTTCTGGGAACCTGGATCCTCCCGGGGCAAATCATTAGAAGTTTACTGGATGGATATTCAAGTTCCCTTCCTCTTCCCTGGTTTGGATCTTTGGTCAGAGCTGTCCAGGACACCCAGAAGGGAAGGAAGAAGACAGCCGTACGCTTCACTCCATTGGCCACCTCTTGCATGGACCACACCCTGCCTGGGTTTGAAGATCACTTTTAGTTGGAGTTTAATAAGTTGAAATTGTAAAGTTCAATGATCATGGCTAGATGTAGATATATTTTAAATTGGCCAAAAACAAACCCCAAGTTATTCCCTGGCATGCTTAAAGGATGTATGTGCTTTTTACTTTTTGAGAGTCCAAAGTCCCTCAAATTCCAGTTGTTGCCAGCGGTAGTTCATTTAACGTCTAAAACATGAAAAGGAAAGGTTGCATCTTGCTACCTTTGGGACACTAATTCACTGGTGTGCTGGGCTAGCTCAGACTCGCTTATAAAAGCCGATGGTTAAAATTTCATTTCGAGAGCTGGTTGTTAAACACAGCCATCATTCAAAATGGAATTATAGAAACTTACAATTAATTACATTAAAAACAAAGGTCATAACCACTCAAAACTCATCACTTCCTTGAGGTTTCTTATGTGTATTGTATCTGTAGAGTGGAAAGGTGTGCTCCTGAGCATCTCTTTCCAACAGCACTTTCCCCGATAATGTGTTTGGTGGCTGGAGATCAGCCACCTGGGAGCATTCACCCCACAGAAACCGGCAAAGGCTATCCTCCTGGCTTTTCTTCTCCCCCTGCCCCCGCCCGCGCCCCCAGAGCCCATTGTTAAACATCCACCTGCATACCACTGCTGATAACCAATGCTAACTGGCCAGAAGTTTCTGGGAGAATGGGATGAAGATTCCGTTTTTCTTGACTGACATTGACTGCGCTTATAAAAGGTGTAGAAACAGCACTAAGAATTTCTCCAAAATATCTAATTTAAACTTTCCATCTTTTATAGAGGAAAAAAAGCTCTTTATACCATGTCAAGTTGTTTCCTTTAACAAAAAGCTGGGACTGCCGAGCGATCCGAACGGTGCAGCATACTGCCGGCCCAGAGCGAATCCTCTAGTAACACAGACGGAATCCCCAGCCGGCCGCTTGGAAAGCGTTAAGAGCACTGAGGCATCCATAAGTAGTGAAATGGCTATCACCGTGAGTGTACATTCGTTTACCTGCAGATTCTCTGTGTAGGTACGAACGTACAGGTATGAACAGGGAGAGTGGATCCACGTTCTCAGCAATGGGTGTAAGCGGTGTGCCCCACACGGACAGGGGTCTCCCACATCTGAGCGTTGGTCCCGTCTGCCGGCACCCTGTGTGCTGATGGGACCCCGGCGGGAGCGAGCTTGGTGGGAGCGCTGGCCTCCCCCTCTAGCCGTGTGTGGCCCTGGGCAGAGAGATCACGGATGCTCTTCCGGCCTGGCTTTTTTTTTTTTTTTTAATCTAAGTGACATTTCTAAAAGCACGTACCCTACCTCAAAGGACTTCTGAAAGAATGAAGTGACTTTGTTTGAAGCAACGATTATATGCCTGACAGAGAAACAGCGTAATCAATGTTAGCAATTTTTATTTTTAAAACCTCCTCATTAGCAGCTTCAAAATTGTTCATATGTTTGGTACATATTTATTGTAAGTCAAACAGATCCAAATTCTTTTTGAAAGCTGATGGTCTTAGGGGTGTCGTTTTAACTCGATCTGTAAATACTCACAAGTATTTGATGGCTGTCAGACTTAAATGTGCAATCTCACTGCTGGAGGGAGTGCCTGACCTGGACAAAAAAGAAAGCAGTTGTATTTTTCTTGTGGTTTAAAAAAAAACAAAAACAAAAATCCTTCCTTTTTATACAAATTTAGAAAGAAGAATCATTGGCTTTATCTAAGGTGTCATGATTAATTTAAGAATATAGAAAACAAGATTGAAACGAATCTAAGTGTATCTTTCCTGAAATAAAATATTTTAAATTTAATAAGCGTGTTATCCATTATGGACAACGGATTCTTTTATATGAAGCTCAGAAACAAATGACCAAATATTTCCCAAAGATTGGTCTCTCTTGGGGCGCCTTGGTGGCTCAGTCGTTAAGCATCTGCCTTCGGCTCAGGTCGTGATCCCAGGGTCCTGGGATCGAGCCCCGCATTGGGCTCCTTGCTCGGCGGGAAGCCTGCTTCTCCCTCTCCCACTCCCCCTGCTTATGTTCCTGCTCTCGCTATCTCTCTGTCAAATAAATAAATAAAATCTTAAAAAAAAAAGTGGTCTCTCTCAAGCTACAGGTTCACATGGCTGATATTTTAGAAGAAACAAAACTCTCAAGACTGAGAACCACTGTTCCCTCTTAAACGTAATCAGAATAAGGGAAGGCAGACGGGTTTTTATACCACACTTCAAAATCAGTTACAGAGCAAGTAGGGCTTTTTACCTGATCCTCCCTCTTTTAAGAGTTTTTACATTTCAGAGTGCGGCAGGATCATCCTGTTCCCAGATGCCCCTCTGCTACTTGGAGGCAGGAATCTAATCCATACATACCCCAGATTCACTAAAGGAAAACAGAATGACCTAGAGGTCTTTCAGAGGATTCCTTTATTCGTTTTAAAAGGATTGATGGGAGTACCTGCTGTGTTCAAGGCACTGATTAGGTGCAGAGATAGAGCAGAGCGTGAGCGAGAAGCCCCCGCCTCCCGGATTACACTGAGGTGGAAGACAGATGGGCAGCAAGAACAGGCCGCAGGATGAAGGATAACGGAGTGCCACAGAGGAAGATAAAGCAGGGGGGGAAGGGAGTGGGAAGACAGACTGTCCAGAGATGCTCTGGAAGGCCTTCCTAAGGAGGTGCCCTTTGTGCCGGAACCTAGACACTGTGCAGAAGCAGGGACTCCGAGTACCGGGGAACAAGCCTGTGGGGCGGGGGACAGGGCAAGCACAGGGGTGTCGGCCAGCATAGGCATGTCGTCCCTGAGGAGCAGTAGACAGGCCAGCCAGGCTTAAGTGCAGTGGGCAAGGTGGCGACAGAGGCAGGAAATAGGTGGGAGTGGCAGCCAGGGGCTGGATCATACAAGCCGCGGCAGGAGTCCGGATCCTGTGGTTATGTGAGCTCCTTGGGAGGTGCGAGCAGGCAGGGCACATGGTCTCATTTACACTTTATTTATTTAAAGTTTTTTTTTTTAAAGAGCGGCAGGCAGAGGGAGAAGTGGGCTCCCCGCGGGGCTCGATCCCAGGACCCTGAGATCATGACCTGAGCCGAAGGCAGTCGCTTAACCGACTGAGCCACCCAGGCGCCCCTCATTTACACTCTTAAGAGTAATGCTCTGGGGCGCCTGGGTGGCTCAGTCGGTTAAGCGACTGCCTTCGGCTCAGGTCATGATCCTGGAGTCCCTAGATCGAGTCCCGCATCGGGCTCCCTGCTCGGCAGGGAGTCTGCTTCTCCCTCTGACCCTAACCCCTCTCGTGTGCTCTCGCTCATTCTCTCCCAAATAAAAAATCTTAAAAAAAAAAAAAAGAGTAATGCTCTGGTTGTTGTGTGGAGGAGAAACCGTGGGATAGGAGTGAGACCGGGACACCAGCAAGGGCATGACTGCCTTGACTATGTAAGACAGGATGATGGCTTGGACGATGTTGGCAGCGCCAGAAGTAGTGAATGTGATTGGGTTCAAGTTATATTTCGAAAGTCAGGATTTGCTGATGGATGGGGCGTGGGTGTGAGGAAGACAAGAATCTAGGATGACCCTAGTGCATGTGACTTGAGTTACTGGCCCTATGACAAGGCCATTGACCACTGGAAGATGAAGGGGGCAGCACTCAAGAGTTCTGTTTCGGACATGATCATTTTTTGATGCTATCTTGGATATCAAGAAGGCTGGTAAATTTCAAAGCTGAGCGCTTCAAAGTCAAGCCCAAAGATACAAATTTCGTGGTCACATACATACAGCACTTAAAGTCCTGGGACTGAAGAAGACCGCCGAGAGAGAGAGAGAACGTTGAGAGGCTGAAGGTTGAGCCCTGGGGTTCTTCAACACCTAGAGGTTTGAAGAAAGAATCTGATCCAGCAGAGCAAGTGAGAGAAGCCAGGAAAAGAGAAGTTCAGGAGGGACTGTGGTTTCCTAGAAGGCATCGTGAAGAGTATCTCAAGGAGGAGGAGGAAATAACAAATGCCACCAGGGGTTCCCATGAGGACTGAGTATCAACTGCTGGACTGGGCAACGTGGACGGTGGCCTTGATGAGAGCGGGTTTCTGGCAATGATGATGACGATGTATTCAAAGTGCGTGGGAATCCTAACATCAAAGTGATGCTCCAGCAACCGCCTTGACACCAGGGCTTTCCATCTGGTAGAAATGATCTTTCCGGTTTCAGTTTTCATGACACGCCGTCCTCAGAAGGTTATCCCAAAGGAAGTCACCTTCATGGACTCCAGTTACAGGGCATATCACAGTAAGTGCTGTGCTTTCTAGTGACAATCGGTATGAAAGCTTCCAGCCGTTAATGAGTCTCTCCTACCTTCTAACACAAGCCCTGGGAAATTACCCAATGTTAGGCTAGTATTTTGTCATTAGATGCATCTAAAAAAACTCAAAGTGATTGCAAAATGGACCTTATGCTTCTCAGGAGGATGTGTCCACAGAAAGGTTAGAAAATGGTGGATCAAACAAGCTTTTTTACTGAAGGATTTCTTAGAGCTTTTCATATTCTAATATGTATTTTGCATCTCCAAGAGGTGGTGCCCCCATTTCCCGAACTTATTCGACCTCATGGGACTCCTGTTTTAGGGAATATTTTGACCACAGTGGCTTAGGAGGATCCAGCACTCGTCAGAAGTGGTTCCTACCCAACCGCCTGAACACAGCCTACCCCCACCTTCACTGCTTCCCCCCAAAGAATCCTCTGTGACTCCATCTTGTCATCCACACCTGGAGATAGGAGGCAGACCTCTGTGATGTAATGTGTGCCTCCCGCTTTCCCCCATGGATATGGTATCAACTCAGTTCTGAAAGGGCCTCATTTCATTTACTTCATAAACTCAAGTCTCCAGTTTCTTATGCTAAAAACTACACGAGGAGACAATGTCTAGAGCAGAAATAAGCAAAACATGCTTCTCGTAAGGGCTAGAATGAGTCTGATTAATTTTTTTTAAATTAACAAGTGAGGGGCGCCTGGGTGGCTCAGTCATTAAGCGTCTACCTTCGGCTCAGGTCATGTTCCCAGCATCCTGGGATCGATCCCCGTATTGGGCTCCCTGCTCCGCAGGAAGCCTGCTTCTCCCTCTCCCACTCCCCCTGCTTGTGTTCCCTCTCGCTGTGTGTGTCTCTCTGGTCAAATAAATAAAATCTTTAAAAAAAAAAAAAATTAAAAAGTGAAATTCATGGGGCGCCAGGGTGGC
Organism: Neomonachus schauinslandi; assembly: GCF_002201575.2. Classification (NCBI taxonomy): domain Eukaryota; kingdom Metazoa; phylum Chordata; class Mammalia; order Carnivora; family Phocidae; genus Neomonachus; species Neomonachus schauinslandi. Next base: position 24,798,972 of record NC_058408.1, on the reverse strand, counting down.
TGAGTCGCTTGGGCGTCTGCCTTTGGCTCAAGTCATGATCCCAGAATCCTGGGACTGAGCTCCACATCGGGCTCCCTGCTCGGCGGGAAGCCTGCTTCTCCCTCTCCCTCTGTCTTCCATTCCCCTGCTTGTGGGCACTCTCTCCTCTCTCTCTCAAATAAATAACATCTTTAAAAAAAAAAAAAAGGGGGGGGGGAATTCACAAGTAAAAAAAAAATTATTTCACATGGTGAATAATTTTTCTAGCCCATGCAGTTCTCTTAATTCCTTTTTACATCAGTGATCATTTTACAGTCTCCCCTTTCCACCACCTATATCCCAACTCAGGCTTTAAATATTTTAATGTAGATACGCATCAGATAGTTGAAGGGCGGGTTTTAATGATAACCACTGGGAAACTGAACTTTTAACTTACACTTATCTATTTAGCATGGATGAACACAGAATCCACACAGACCAGCTCAATGGATGTGAGAGGAATAATCAACTCAGAAAGTCATTTTGTTAAAAATATTTATTTAAAAAAATACAATTGTTGTCCATATCTAGTTGCACATAGATCTATTAACATGTCTACATAGTTTTGGACTTCAGTAAATTTGCTATAGTGCTTTCTTAAAGCTAGCTTGCCATTATACAAAGCAAATTCCTCTGTCAGTTCCTGCATAAAAATAGTTGTTTTTAACATACCCTCTTTCTAAAAAGACCATTACAGAATTTAACAAAATTTTTGCATACAACTTGAAGTGACAGAAAAAACGGTCACCTGATTGGTTATCAGAGCAACCCCTTGCTATGTCTGGAGATGCACTGAGTATCAGCTACACTTTTCTCTTTTAAAAGCAGCATATCATAAAGCCCCCAAAGTGCTAGCGCATCGTCGTCCTCACCTACCTACGCTCTGTGTGAAGGTTCTTTGCCACATTCAAACAGAGTTTGAAACTCTGGCTACAGTCAATCCTAATCAACCTTAAAACAACACCCCTTTGCCTCCCAACAGGCTAGGCCAGACTGCTGAGCTAGAAGCCATGGCAGCTTCTCTCTCGCTGCACCAACAATCAGTATGATTTTAATAAATGGTAGTGGTTACCATCATGTCAATTGCAGTGTTAGGAAAAAGAAGAAAAAAGCAATTTTAATACTTTGAAGGTCTCCCTAATGTAAATTACACTGACTTTAAGACAAGTTATAGTGACGCATTACCCGTCATTCATTCCTTCGGGTAAGTGTGCGCCAGCATTACACAGAAACCTTCCGTGTACACAGAAGTGGTGGAAACTAGATATTGTGAGAGATCGATTTCAACAAACAAGGGGGAAAATCGATCTAGGCTGGAGGGAAGCACCCTGACAAGTTCTTATTACCGCATATCCCGAACTAAGACGGGGACGTAAAAAAGAATACTTCTCTCCAGTGTTAATGCCACAACAGACAAATGCTTTTCTTCTGCATCAGACACAGGGCAGATGAAAATCAAATGTTTACTATTTAATAACATTCAACTTTCATGTGATAGCCACACCTGAAGATCCAGTAAGGCTCATAAAAAATTACTGTCAAAATGCAAAAATATACACTTTTTTTTTTTTAAGCCAACTTAATTATCTGGCCAATGAAGGGCATAATTCTAAGAAACTAATTTTAGTCAAAAATTGTATTCACCTCAAACCAAAGCTACCAGTAGCAGAATGACTGGACTGAGTGTTTCATATTTAATCTTCCCTACCCACAGAGGTCAGTGAAACTACATGAAGGCAAAAGTGCAGAAACCGATATGACTGTGATTAGGAAAATCAAATGGCCGGACCGAATAAATAGGCCGCAAGGGATCAAAAAACTTAATTGCATTAATTTCTATCTTTACATATATGCATATTAGTTAGTTTCACTAATCGTGAACAGGGAAGGTCGTAAGACATTGCTACTTCTCACATAAGCACTGAATGTAATGTACATATAAAGGCCTTGGTAATACTGCCCTCAAAAACAGAAAATATGAAATGTCTTAGAAGGGACCGTGTCCCTTGTCTCATAGACAATAAGCAACAACGAGTAAACAGGAAAGAAACAGAAAAGTGGATAGTTTACAAAGCTGAGTGTATTCCATCAATTGCAAATCAGTTAAAAAGTCATACATTTCTACAAAGCACAATACTAAAAGCTTGTAAATGATTTTAAAATATCCTAGCCAAAAGAGCATACCTTACAGAGCCTGAAAGAATGGCTCATTAGGTAATCCATTTGTCTCTTCTCCAGAGTCTTAATTCCAGAAAACATAAACGAGAAATAAACATTACTTCTCTGACCCTCAATATCCTTAGGTCGAAATTAAAATAATCATTAAGTGCTTCCAGTTATTAATAACAAAACAGTGCTAATAATGGTGCCCCCAAAAGTGCCAAGTGATTTAATACCAGTACATGGCATTCCCACCTCTGAACTCTATTCTAGGCATACTCGAATGATTCTACTGGCTAGAACTCTGGCCTGGCCACAGGGCGCACCCACCCTTGTCCTGAAGGTCCCAGGCTTGTCCTAGCACAGCTCATAATCCTTGGAGGGACAAGAGTCAGAATGGGCCCTTATGAGATGGGAAACAAGGCAAAGCTGAGAAGAACATTCAGCCCAAGGTACTCTGAGGTTTCTGCTAATGCTCTTCAGTACAGTTTAGAAGGATAAACTAGGCTACGGTGCCAGAACTCCCCCACCATTTCATCAATTCACGGTTAAATCTGTACTTTAGAAATACTACTTCGTATAAACCTCCTCTCTGAGAAATTTAGACCCCATCAAAATGAGGATTCTACACTAAAGCGGAAGTGTAGAAATGTTAGGAAAGGGCAGCGATGCACGCGCAGGAGAGCGGGTCAACGCAGCTTTGTTCAGCACATGTCACAGGCAGCCTTCTAGCTCTAAAATGGTGGCAAGCAATTAAAGGTCGATGAATTCTAGGGATTTAAAAATATATGTGCAAGGCATTTCTTTTTTAAAAGTGGCAACTGCAAAGTGCGGCCAATCTTTTTTTGAATTTTCGTATAAAATAGCCTAGGAGCCATCCTAGAGGATGAAAACTCTATGTTCCCTCTGAAAGATTTATTTCCACGCACGCGCACGCACACACTCAGCACATCAGCATATCCACATGTACACAGGTACTCAGCCGATACACCAGAATGACTTGGAAGGAAATGCTCTAGTCTTCCAATTACATCTTTAAAAATAAAATTTTAAATCTCACAAAACTTTCTGATGTGTATTATAACTAAAAAAACTAGAGTTCAAGAGCCTTACTGTGTTTGACTGTATCCCTCCTGAGTTTTGTTAGGGGGTTCATTTAAAACGACCTTAACAACAGCTTGAACATCTTGGTTTCTGCGGCAAGCCAGAAAGCCAACGCGCCTCCCCTCTCGCACAAGCCACTCTGGGCCTCCCGCTCTCACGATGAATGGCAGCATCCTGGCAGCTGCCATTTTCTGGCAGGCTGTCAATCTATCGCAATTTTTTTTTTTTTTTTTTTCGGAAAAGCCTGAAGAAACTGGCACCTTCAAATGGAACATTTAAACCACATCAACAACTCACCTTTCAGACTGCTCTGTTTACAGGTCAAAACATGACTTTTGTGCTAACAGGTTCCACCAAGTACGAGAAATGAAATCAAACCGCCTTCTTTTCTTGCTTCATACACTACCACCCACAAGAATTCTAGATTCTAAGATTAAAACTTCAAACTCCAGTAAGCAGAATTCTGATGACCTAAGAGGAATAACAGGGCACCTTGTTTCGTGTAATTCCTGCAGCATTAAAAATAACATTTATTTGTTGACCCAAAACCAAGAAGATAATTCACAAAAATGTTTTCCATAGAACCCTTCTCCGGTCAGGGTACCTGCTAAAGAAAGAAAATTAATGTTGACCTCCACTTCTCTGTGGGGGGAACAATTAACTCCTCAGCTCCATTTAGAACTAACATGTTCTGTCCCTCCCTCAGATAACACGGTGAGTAGTCTTTTTAACTTCCCCATTGGTTTGGTGATTCACTCGGAGCCCCAGGTTTCTGCACAAAGACACCCACACTCCTCTCCAGACTCGTCTATACGCCTAAGAGCGGCGCCTGAGCACAATTCTACATTTCTGGCATGGATAACTAAAATATATACAAGTTAGGGAAGTGATAAGTAGCATTGGCCCATCAAGGAAAATATTTCTTCAGATGCTGAAATGTTCCAACAAATAAAAAATCAAAACTCATGAATGCAGCAAGAAAATGGAGGATGTTATACAGTTTTGCATAAAGCAACTTAAAATAATTCAGAATTTGTTGGTAAAACATAACACTAATAAGGCCAAAAGAAGTTTGTAAGCAGACTAGTAAAATAAAAGTCAATTACAGAGTCACACCTAATTTGGAGAGAAAAGAGACAACAGGCTGTCAAAAATACTATGCGTGAAGCTCTAGAAAACACTCGGTAATGGGTCATGTATGAAAAAGAATTAATATAACACTTCAGGAAGTTGAAGACAACCTTTTTCCTGAAGATTTCCAAACTGAACTTCTAGAGGGGCGCCTGGGTGGCTCAGTCGTTGGGTGTTTGCCTTCGGCTCAGGTCATGATCCCGGGGTCCTAGGATCGAGCCCTGCATCGGGCTCCCTGCTCAGCGGGAAGCCTGCTTCTCCCTCTCCCACTCCCCCTGCTTGTGTTGCCTCTCACTCTGTCTCTCTCTCTCTGTCAAATAAATAAATAAAATCTTTAAAAAAAACCAAAACTGAACTTCTAGAGATTTGACATGAAAATCAGGTCAAACATGTAAAGGATTTTTGCATGCATCACAACAAAAGCATCCACCTCTTGTTTTCAAGATCAGACTGTAAACAATATCCTGAGTCAGTGGTCTTCAAGGCAGAGAGCACGTGCTGCCAGAAGGTGCACAAGACAATCTCCTGGGGGCAAGAAGAAAATACTGGAACTTCCAGTCAAGATTTCCTTTTTACACCATCCTTAATTCCAATTTTTGTGTTGTCTTATAATGCACATGTGACTTTCACACAGCGGTTGACAACTACACACGTATGATTTTGCAAGAGGAAACTGGTGTTCAAAAACTTTTACTGAGCAAGGTGTGTGCTCAGAAAGGCTGGAGGCCGCTTTCCTGAAGTGCCAGGGGGTGCGTCCAGGGGCTTACGTTCCCTAGAAACCTACAAAACTGCCTTTAGAACTTCACAATCCTAACAAATATTCTGAGATCAGGATAAGACAAGGTTACTGGGCCAGACCTCACACAACGCCTGCTAGAACGGGCCTGCCGTGTTACTACCCAGAGCCTGCTCTGACGGCCGCAGCATCCCAAGCCTCTGACTTCCTTTCCCCTCCAAGCCTGAGTGACGCACAGTATGGAGAAAACTAGAAATTGTGCCAGGTAAAGAGATTCAACAGACGTGCCTTTTTGGATCTCTAATACAGTATGTAAAAGGTCAAGGAATTCTTCCAGTTAAAAAAATCCAGTACCCTTTCACCATATATACATACGCGTGTGTGTATATATATATGGGCTCATGGGCTTACTTTTTCCTGTCAAAATCTGAAGAAAAAATTTATACTCCTATTTTAGCCATCAAAATGTGGAAAAATTAAACCTATGTTTTAATTCTAAGAAGCTTACACTGACTTTTTGAGGATTTCTGGATTATTCCCTTAAGTATGTATTTTTAAAAATCAATGGAAGTTTTCACCTTTGTTAGAACACACAAAATACACCATAAGGAATATTACATTACAAAAGCATTGACAAACCATTAAAAAAAAAAAAATTACTGAAGTTAGACATGTGATTTTAATTTTGTATTTTAACAAACCAGCATAGGAACAAGAAAAAAATGATTTTAGAAATTATGTGAAAACCCACCCAAGCCTGGAATGACGTGGCGATGGCCGGCCAAGAGAGCAGCGCTGTGCTCATCCATTCTCAACTCGAAGGCAGTGGCTTCAAATCAGCCACAGGGGGAGTCATTTACATCATGGGAATCAGCAAATGCTACAATTTAAGGACTTTTTTTTTTTCCCCTTCAGAGAGCCTGGTTGTTTTAAACATTTCCCAGCATACAAATGAGTAGATATGGGCGAGGGCAGCTGAAAAGCTAAGATAATGACAGATATCTCAAAAACTCATCCAACCTGCTCCCTTCCCTTAACTTGGGCTACTTTGGCCCACCAGCCATCATCCCGGCAAAATGACTCGTGATGGATTCCAGCTACAGATACCAAACAGAGGCTCCCCAGTGAATACTGAGCCTAAGTGGTAGGTCACCTTTTGATGCTAAGAACTCTGGATGTTCAAAAAACATGAAGCTGAGACTTTTCCAGGAAGGAGGTAGTTTACAAACAGAACGGTCTGCCTCATACACTTGAGCTAAGGTTGTAAACTTTCATTTAAAAAAGGAAATACACACACACACACACACACACACACACAAACACACTTCTCCACATCAGTTGATCTCAAAGAGAAAGCAGATCATCAATCTCCTGAGGCCCACACCTCTTGGAGGCTTCCGGGGTAGGGTTACAGACAGAGGACTCACGAAAACTGGTTCCTAGGAAGGTGCTGTGACTGAGTTTTAATGGTGCCCTTGGTTCCCAGGCACCCCTGTGCTGAGATAGGTAATCTTCAAAGATATTGTCTATGAAAACAACCAATGGCTTTTCTCCCTTACTCAAAGAGATAAAATACTTTTGTGCTTTCAAAATTTAAAATATCTAGTTAAATCAAGCCATCATCAATACTTACATTTAAAGTACAAAATATTCATTAACCTAGTAACTATTCCAAAGTGCTCCTGAGAAGTCTGATTTCAAACAAGCATGCAAAGTAAACGACTCAGTGTGGGAGACAAGTCCCACCGTCTGTTCCCCATCGCTCCAGAACACCCCAAGAACAGATCTTTCAGCTGGTGACCACAAATGAATCGCCAACAGGTCTTCAACACTATAAATATAAGACAGCTCCCTGAATACTGTCCCTCCACTCCTACTAACCTAGCATGGACGTCTCACACTACAGCTTCTCTACACTGTACAGAAACATTTAAAGTGAGTATTCTACATCTGGAAGACGCTGGTTTGTCTCAGTGTCATTTTGAGCCCTCCAATGCTTACTCCCTCTTTCCCTTTAGTTTATGGGACTCAATTATAGAACTGTTTCTAGAGTTAAAAGATGAGGTTAATGGGCAGTGTTGTGGTGGTGGCATATAATCTAATCCTAGACTTTCAAAGCCAAGTTCTTCAGAAGAGTCCACTGTGATGCTGGTATCAATTCAGTCTGGAGGCTCCACAGCTCAGTCTGCACCTGGCACTGATTACCATATGGTAACGTTTTATAAATGTGCTAACGTAGAGATGAAGGCCTACATTTCTCACTACTGATGTGAACAATCCAATCCCTGTGTGTGAGCATTTCCAAACAAATTCTGCGGCTCTCTAATTTAAAAAAATTTTTTTGTCAAAGAAATAAGCACATCTTTACCTCACCTGAGATTTGGAGGCTTCGCTTTGCTTTTCATCTTCCTAATAACATCTTTAAAACTATCACAACCCCTAACAACCTTAAATTTAAAAGAAGGTAAATATGCAGTGGAAAATAGGGTAAAATGAACAGGAAAGAAAAAGTCTCTTCTAACTGGGACAGCCCCACATGTTGTTTCAAGTCATTCAGTTGAATGTTTCATTCAGAGATGCCTCAAGATTTCAAAACCCAGCTTCATCCTAAAAGCCATCACTTACCAGGCTGTGTACCACGGGGGTATAATCATACCACCCAGAGAGTTGACGGCACTTCCGTGCTGGAGATGGGGTCCCCTATTCTCACTGGTTGCTGCAAACACTATCTTAAACCCCAAGTTTAAAACATCTTCCTATGTTGAAACAGACTAGGCTCCATGCTCTGTTCACAGGTTCAAACAAGATCACACTTATGGCTAAGAAACCCACGTGATAAAGGTAAGTAAGATGTCTTTCTGTGGAGTTGCCTACCTATGTTCCCCTTTACAGCCAAATAGAATCTCTCTGATAATACTGCTCCAATCTTACTTTGTGTGAACAGGAAGGATTCCTTTTCCTTCACTGCTTGTACACAGCTCACTTTTAGTTATTCCACAGAACACACTTAGTCCTGAAGATACGGCCAACTGCAGTTCACATTTCTCCAAATAATACACTCAAAGCATCATTGTTTTCCTGGCCAAAGGGTCCCAATAAGGCAGAAGGAGTAACTTTGTTCTTAACTGCTCTTGCAAAGCATAGCTAGCTGCTAAACCCCACCAAAAATTTCTTTAACACAAAGCTCAAAATATTTAGAAAGGAAGGAAGGAAGGAAGGAAGGAGTGAAGGAAGGAAGAGGGAGGTGGAGTTTGGACTCCAATTAAGGCATTTTTATATACAGTCCAACTTGAGTCATATTCAAAGGGAATCTTAAAAAGGCATTTCAATGGGGAATGGCAAAAATCACAATAGTCTATTATTAGCATTGTAGAACTATTAACTGCTCACTTCAAATGTAATCATGTTGAACAACTCTGTTTCTTTATTCCTTGGTTCTCTCATTCCACAAGTGCATAGGTTATGTTTTCTGTAGATCTGGGGAAAATGGGCCAGGGGTGGGTGGTCCATCCAGGCCAGACACAGTGAACGGTCCATGACTGTTCAGTACAGAAGGAAACTGAGAAAGAAAATAAAACACATTATCATCCTATTACTCAACCCCAACTTTCACTTTCTGTCCCCACTACAGTCCCTGAGGCAGAATGTGAGAGCTGCCTGCAGTGACTCACGGGACAAAGGTGGGAACCATTTATCGTGGAAGAATATGATGTCACAGGAAAAACTTTAAAGAAAAAAACTGCTTGTCCTACATGTTAAATATTAACACTCTCTGGCCTACCTTCCCTCATAGCCTAAGGTATACAGCTTTATGTTTAACTTCACACAAAGGTTTTAGAAAGTTCACACACTACAGAATATAATTCAATTACAAAGCAAATCACAGACAGTCAAAAAGAGGTCCAGAAAGAGATGCCCGTCTATGAACTCTATAACTGGTGCAAATAGTTACAGGGTGCTCATCCTAGAACAGAGCTCCCCATCATGTATTCGAAGACCAGTTCTATAGGGAGAGTCCACACTGAAACTGCACGAGCACTGTGCCTTTAAGGTCTCAGATCTCTCTACAACTCAATTATCTGTGAGAGGCAAAGAAAAATGTAAAAATAAAATATGGAACATTCTCAACACTCTTTCCATTCGGTAATTTAGAACTTTTTGCAAAAAAAAAAAAAAAAAATGCAGAAGTAGAAAGATTTGTCAGGGCGCCTGGGTGACTCAGTCATTAAGTGTCTGCCTTTGGCTCAGGTCATGGTCCCAGGGTCCTGGGATCGAGCCCCACATCGGGCTCCCTGCTCCACGGGAGGCCTGCTTCTCCCTCTCCCAACTCCCCCTGCTTGTGTTCCCTCTCTTGCTTTGTCTCTCTGTGTCAAATAAATAAATAAATTTAAAAAAAAAATTTTTTTTTCATTTCTTTTTTCTTTACCATTTCATTTCCAAAAGAACAAATGAAAAACTAAATTGTAAAATATAAGAAATCTCCCAGTGAGTTACCCCTAAATAAGTGAATGAATCAACCAAAATAAACTCTGTAACTTATAAAGTCTAGATGCTTGGGGAAAAATAATGGTTAAAAGCTGTGAGACCTGGGGCGCCTGGGTGGCTCAGTTGGTTGAGCGACTGCCTTCGGCTCAGGTCATGATCCTGGAGTCCCCGGATCGAGTCCCGCATCGGGCTCCCTGCTCGGCGGGGAGTCTGCTTCTCCCTCTGACCTTACCCCCTCTCATGTGCTCTCTCTCTCAAATAAATAAATAAAATCTTAAAAAAAAAAAAAAAAAAGCTGTGAGACCTTTCCTATGATCTCAGTTAAGGGATACTACAATACCCATTTTTTTAAACATATATTTAAAATATTGATAAGTATCAATTCTAAATGAGTGAGAAATGGGAGTATTTGATAGACCATTCTCAAAAGTTTTCTTTTTTAAAAATCCTCAGGTAAAAGAGGAGACCTGTGTGCAGATTCTCCCGCAAATTTTCACACGTGTGTATTTTCTTTTCCAAGAAAAAAAAAAAAAGGATTTCTAGCACTTAAAATGACAAAGAAACTGGGTGGGTTCAAAATCTACTACAGTACTGAACACTAACGGGTCTAACTGAAATGTATGTAACAGTAAAGAATGAAAAGGAAGCGTGGCTGTATCTGTCAGAGTCGTTTGCCGGCTGGCCAATCAACCCTCGTAGAGCATATTTATTAAACAGAAGTTTTATAATGAGGAGACTGAAGAGTGAAGACACGGCCTTTCTCTTTCTTCATGTGCCAGGCCCCAACTGCAGGAGACAGGCTTGGAGGTGACTCACCTGGAAGAGTGTGTTAGCACCTTGCAGTCTGGCTGGACTCAGAGGAGCAACAGGGCTGAGAGTACTCCAGAAGTGGATGCTGGAGAGCAAGGGGCTCGGCGTCAGTAAGATGGGCGTCTGCAACATGCAGAACAAAGACGGTCACTAAGTGACTCACCAGGATTATGTTTCAACCTTATAATAATACACCAATAGCCGTGAACCCAAATATTTTAATTTATTTATCTGAGAGAGACAGAGCATGCACACAAGGGGGGGTTGCGGAGGGGCGCTGAGGGAGAGAGAGAAGCTGGCTTCCCGCCGAGTAGGGAGCCTGACGCGGGGCTCGATCCCAGGACCCCGGGAACATGACCTGAGCGGAAGGCAGACACTTAACTGACTGAGCCACCCAGGTGCCCCAACCCTGAACCCAAATATTGTCCTCTTCTCCACTAAGTATGTCTGAAATTTTACCATGAGGAAAAGCTCAGAAATTATTTTTACAACCTAAGAAAGATAAAGGGCAAAATATTTTCTAACCTGTGTTTTGTAGGGTCTTTCCCAAATAGAGAAACCAATCTGGTCAAGTGCAGAGAAATAACGGGTAACTAAAGTCACAAACACAGTTCTCCTTAGTAATGGGAGGTCTGGATTCACCTATTTAAATGTTACGAGGGAGGCGCCTGGGTAGCTCAGTTAAGCGTTGGACTCTTGATTTCGGCTCAGGTCATGATCCCAGGATCCTGGGATCGAGCCCTGCATCGGGCTCCCTGCTCTGCGGGAAGCCTGCTTCCCCCTCTCCCACTCCCCCTGCTTGTGTTCCCTCTCTCGCTGTGTCTCTCTCTGTCAAAGAAATAAAATCTTAAAAAAAAAAAAAGATTTTCTCTCTCTCCCTCTCCACCACCTCTCTTAAATAAATAAATAAATGTTATAGGAGATGAGCAAGTTAAGAAATAGCTAATGTTAACTGTACAAACTTGTTTCTCAACATCACACCAGTTGGTTTTCTTAAGGTTCTCAGGATTTGTTTTCTAGCTTTTGACGTTATCAGTATTTTTGTATAAGATACCAATGAGTTTTATAAGACCCCCCCCCCCCAAAAAAAGAGAGCGAGCGAGAATAGTTTTAGGAGGAAGTTGACAAATATTTCTTGGCTTGCAGAGACAATGAGTTCTTTTAGAACGCTCCTCCAAATCTCGCCTGCAGCAGTTCCGATTAGGTGCGGAACTGGGTTACTTTCACGGGGTCACAGCCCACCTTTTTAAGACAGACTTAAGTAGCAGCATGAGAACGGGCAGTGGTCGATTCTGGATTTGTTTTAAAAGGGGGGGGGGGTCAGTGCAAACATCGGTGGCTCCAGAAAGCAAGAGGCGGTTACCTGTGAGAAAAGTGCTGGTGTAAGAGAAGCTGTGGGGAGAGACGGGCTCAATATTCCCAGGGGGCTCGGGTCACTGCCCGTGATCACAAGGATGGGCGCCAGCTCTAAGCCTTTGGGTTTCTTGGATCTTGAGGAATTACTTGTTTTGTCCTTTCCCAGCAAAGCTGAATCCTGGTCTTTAGGTTCCAGTGACAAGTTCTCGGGAAGTTCCATGGGCTGCGAGGCCACGGACTCGATGTCGGTGTCAATGTCAGGGTTGGGACTCAGCGGCGGTGAAGGGGTCCTGGGGGGCTCCTGCACAGAAGGGGAGGCGGAGATGGGGGGCGTGGCAAAGGCGGGGGTGCCACCGGCTGCAGAGGCTGGGGCTTCCAGGGAAGGCAGTCTGGGGGAAGCCAAAGTCTCCAACACCTGGAGCGCTTCTTCCGGAGATGGTGAAATGCTTGGGCCTCCTGACAGGGCGGCGGCAACAGGTTCAACTGGCAGCTTTTTGGAAGGTGTTGTTACGAATTTGATGACAGACGGTGTTGGCTCCTGAGGCGGCTTCTTCTCTGCCAGCTTCTCAGCTGAACTCTCAATCTTTATAGGTTTGAAGAGCTTCTTACTGGAGGAGTTCAAAGAGTTGAGAGTAAAGGAAGAATACAAGCCGGAGTGTATGTAGTCGTTGCGGCTGGAGGCCCGGGCCCCGGGCTGCGGGGGCTTCTCTCTGCCCCCACTCTCAGGGTCCCTGCAGCTGCCGCCGACTTCACTGCAGCTCACAGCGTCACAGTCTCCCTCAGTCCTGCCCACGGTCAATGGGTCCATTTTCAGAATCTCTGGGTAAGACACAAACTTGTACACAAACTTCTGACCATTCACTTTTTTAATGATATTCTGTAGATAAATAAAATAAGCATGCTTATATTTTCTTGCAAATGTACCTCTCACAGCTCAGGAAGAAGGTGACTTCATAAGGGTCTCTATTTGGCAAGTAGTTTACTTGAGAGCCTCAAAATCACCTTCATTTATCTAGCCATACCAAACCCAGGTCCTAGCGCTATGGAACATGAGCTGAGCATATTTAAATGTCTTATGAACAACTGAAATGACATATTACGTAAAAGAGAGGTTTTCAATTGCCTAACACCCTCAACCAAATTATTTGTATTAAGTCAAAGATCACTGAACTGTGGTCTCAAACAATTCCAAAGATACCAGCCATTCGCATCCTGAGTAAGCACAAAGGAAGAGAACATTACTTCTTCTGGGCCTTCTACTTCTTTCCGAAGTTCCAGTTCTTTCTTACCTCACACCCACCTTGGGGGGAACTGGTAAGACCAACCACTTAAAAGTGAAAGAAATTAAGATCTCAGCTTCTCATTCTAATTCTATCCATTTGAGCCATTCATTTCACCTCAGAGCCCAAGAATGTATCCAAAATAATAGGAAATTAAGCAAAAAATAAATTTTAACTAAGAAATCAAATCTGTGTATTAACAACTATTCTTTAAAGTATTAACTTGCGTTCTCTGGGTTAAATTAAAAAATAAAGCTAAAAATAAAAGCATATATGTGACTTTTAAATTATGATATATATGTTTTATTTTGTCCTCAAGAATCTCAAATTTTCTTTTCCTTATTCCAACCCTATACTCACTTTTTCTTTACAGACAACTGCAATTAGGAACAACATATGCGTGAGCAGTGGGACTGCAGAAATAGAGCTGGAACATTTACATGTTTCATCCTAATTCCAAACTGCTGAAGTTATGAAATAAATTGGATGAAAATAAACCAGGACAGTGATCATTTTGCAATGTACACAAATATCAAATCATTATGTTGTACACCTAAAACTAATATAATGTTTTATGTCAATTATACCTCAAATAAAAAAGGACATTAGTACCTTATAATCTCAATAGAAGAGAGAAACAATTCTTATTTTGAGGTGGATGTGTATTACCTTTACATAATAGTATCTGAGGGCTCGGCTGAGTTTGTCGTAATTCATATTAGGCTTGTTCTTACGAATCCCCCAGAGACGAGCCACCTCTTCTGCCTGCAAGAGCTTGAACTCTCCATCATTAGAGGTCCAGCTGATCATGTGCTTGTTCTGAGGCTCCTGTAGGAGCTGAAGGAGGAACTGCCACAGGGTGATAGCACTGTCCATAGCAATGAGCTGAAAGAGGCGTACAGATAAGACATATAATAATATTAACAGCCAACACGTACAGGACACCATATGCCAGGCACTGTGCTCCAAATGTATTACTTCATTTCATTCCCACAACAATCCTACAAAACAGATACTGTTGCAGCCTCATTTTACATTTGAAAAAACTGATTCAGAAAAGAGTTAAGTCACTTGTCTGAGGCTAAGCAACTAAATGATGGAGCTGACATTTAAACCCAGGCAATCTGCTCTTAAGCAAGCCACATTGCTTAAGAAAAGCCTTGCTGGGAGAGAAAGTGAGTTCCATAAGTCACAGGAGCAGTCTGAGGACTGTAGGTCACCAGAGTACCGCTGTTCCTGAGTTTTATCTGAAAACCTCATTGTCCTATCCTCTGAGACCACCATTTAAATCAAGCAACTTGGTTTATTTGCCAGGAGTATGTGTGTGTCTCATGGTGGCCCGAAGATGTAGGGAATAAATCTACTTTTGCTCCATTGGCATTTCTCCTCCAAATCATTTCCGTTCTCATAAATTTACATTTAAATTGGCAGCACTGAAAATTCAGAAAATGCTCCCTGATTTAATTTACAAGTTCTGTCACCACTCTGCCCACAGGGTTACTCCTTTTTTTTTTTTTTTTTTTTTTTTTAAAGAAGGCTCCATGCCCAACGTGGGGCTTGAACTTATGACACTGAGATCAAGAATCGCATGCTCTACTGACTGAGCCAGCCAGGCGCCCCTATAGATCCTCCTTTATTTGATTAGTGGCCTTTATCTGATTATCAAGACATGAAATGAAAAATCATTCAATATCTCAGGTTTTAGGATCTCCCTGTTCAGGCCAGAGTTTCTCAATTTTGGCTCTACTGACATTTTGGGCCAGAGAATTCTTTGTTTCTAAAGGAATTTTTTAAAAAGATTTATTTATTTAGGGTGCCTGGGTGGCTCAATTGGTTGGGTGTCTACCTTCGGCTCGGGTCGTGATCTCAGGATCCTGGGATCAAGCCCCAAGTTGGACTCCCTGCTTGGTGGGGAGCCTGCTTCTCCCTCTGACTCTGCTGCTCCCCCCCACCCCCTTGTGCTCTCTCTCAAATAAACAAAATCTTTTAAAAAAAAATAGATTTATTTATTTATTTGAGAAAGAGAGAAGGCACACAAGCCGGGGGAGAGGAAGAAAAATCCTCGGGGTTCCTGGGTGGCTCAGTCATTAAGCGTCTGCCTTCAGCTCAGGTCATGATCCCAGAGTCCTGGGATCTAGCCCCAAATCCGGGTTCCTGCTCAGCAGGAAGCCTGCTTCTCCCTCTCCCGCTCCCCCTGCTTGTGTTCCCTCTCTTGCAGTGTCTCTCTCTGTCAAATAAATAAATAAAATCTTAAAAAAAAAAGAAAAAAGAAAAATCCTCAAGCAGACTCCCCACTGAATGTGGAGCCCCATATAGGGCTCAATCCCAGGACCCTGAGAAAATGACCTGAGCTGATATCAAGAGTCGGACACTCAACCGATTGAGCTACCCAGGTGCCCCCAAAATTCTCATAATTAGGGGCGCCTGGCTGGCTCAGTCAGTGGAGCATGCAACTCTTGATCTCAGGGTTGTGAGTTCAAGCCCCACAATGGGTGTAGAGATTACTTAAAATCTTAAAAAAAAAAAAAAAAAATTCTTAAAATTTAAAAAAAAACCAGAAACTAGGCAAAAGATTTGCAAAGACATATCTTCAAAGTAGACAAACTGACAATAAGCTCATGAAAAGGTACTCAACATTAGTTATTAGGGAACTGAAAATCAAAACCACATGAGATACCACTTCACACCTATTAGGATGGCTGTAATCAAAAAGACAATAAGAAGTGTTGGCTAGGATGTAAAGAAAGTGAATCCCTCATGCATTGCTGGTAGGAATGGAAAATGGTATAGCCACTTTGGAAACCAGTGTGATAGTTCCTCAAAATGCTAAACAGAGTTACCATATGACCCAGCAATTCCACTCCTAGGTACATACCCAAAAGCACTGAAAATACATGTCCACGCAGACACGTGCACCGGAGTGTTTACAGCAACATTATTCCATAACAATACCCAAAAAGTAGAAACAACCAAATGTCCATCAACTGATGAATGGACAGGCAAAATGTGGTATAACTACACGGTGGAGTATTATTTAGCCAGAAAAAGGACTAAAGTACTAGTACATGCTACAACATGGACAAACCTTGAAAATGTTACGTTAAGTGAAAGATGCCAGCCACAAAAGACCACATATTGTATTTCCATTTATATGAAATGTCCAGAATAGGCAAATGCATTCAACACAGAAAGTGGATCAGTGGTTGCTAGGGGCTGGGTGGACAGACGAATGGGGAGTTACTGCTAATGGGGTGATGTAAATATTCTAAACTTAAGATTGTGGTGGTAGTTACACAACTCTTTGAATATACTAAAACCACCATATTGTACAACTTAAGTAGATGAATTTTATCTCAATAAAGACGCTAAAAACAAACTAACACTACAAATATTACAAAACCGTAGGCCTTAGAAGCCTAATTCTAACAACGTGTAACTCACAAAGAATGGGATCCTTTAAGGTCAACTATGTCTGCTCCCAAAAAAGGCAGATGAGAAACTGCAGCGGAAGATAGCTGGGTTTCTAGAACTTTTCCAAGACACTCAAAATGTCCTCCAATAATCCTTAGTCGTTGCTTCGAAGCTGGTTACAGATACTGTCATCCAAAAGTAGAGATGGGAAAATAAAAAAGAACAGGAAGCAGGAGATGTCCCCAGTCACAGTTAATGGAGAAGCTGAGCCCATGAATCCAAGTTTCTCTCATCACAGTCACAAACTCTGTTCATCAGAACCATTCCCTAGGTGGATAACTGCATTCACATCACCAGTAGGTTATAACAAGTATTACAATAAGATACTAAGTGATAATGGCCTAACAAATATGAAGTGCAACTTTGATGCTAAGTAACCCTGCCCACTAACCTTTCCCACAGCCTCACCTAAGCTGAGTTAAAAGAGTAGTTTTAGGGGTTACCTGGCTGGCTCAGTCAGTAGAGCATGTGACTTTTGATCTTGGGATTCTGAGTTCAAGCCCCAGGTTGAGCACAGGGCTTACTTAAATAAAAAAGAATGATTTTAGGGGTGCCTGGGTGGCTCAGTCGTTAAGCGTCTGCCAGGGTCCTGGGATCGAGCCCCACGTCAGGCTCCCTGCTCAGTGGGAGGCCTGCTTCTCCCTCTCCCACTCCCCCTGCTTGTGTTCCCTCTCTCGCTGTCTCTTTCTCTGTCAAATAAATAAATAAAATCTTTTAAATAAAAAAAAGTGATTTTATATTATGATCCATCAAGTATGGGGTGGGGGGGGGAGGAATACCATTTTTCTCAATTTACCAGAGACCCTTTCTTCTAATGATGTCTGTTCATGGCTACTTTTAATTACATGTTTCCCATCTAAATGATTTTTTTTTTTTTTTTAGTCTACACCTGTTAAAACTACTACCTAGTAAATTTTAGCTTAACTGAAGAACTGTCTCCATATTTCCAGACATCATCTTCATATCAAGAATGCCTAGGGGGGCTCCTGGTGGCTTATCAGTTAAGTGTCTACACTCTTGATCTCAGCTCAGGTCTTGATCTCAGGGTCCTGAGTTCAAGCCCCACACTGGGCTCCATGCTGGGCATGGAGCCTACTTGAAAAAAAAAAAAAATGCTTATAGGGGTCGGGGTGTGAGTGTCTGTGTGTGTGAGAGAGAGAGAGAGAGAGAGAGAGAGAGAGAGAGGGAGGGAGAGGGAGAACACCAGGGGGAGGGGAAAGAGGGGAAACGGGAGGTAGGGGACAGAGAGAGGGAGGGGAGAAGATGAAGGACAGAGAACTGAAATCTCAAAATGACTACGAATTTGGTACCTGTAATTCCATTTGTTTTTGGGAAAATTCCCAAACTAAATCC
This sequence comes from Neomonachus schauinslandi, assembly GCF_002201575.2. Lineage (NCBI taxonomy): Eukaryota > Metazoa > Chordata > Mammalia > Carnivora > Phocidae > Neomonachus > Neomonachus schauinslandi. The sequence continues at coordinate 24,781,068 of NC_058408.1, read as the reverse complement.
TTACTACCTATCATGTAGATAATGCTTGAGCCCCACGGGTTTATAATGGCTAAGGTATGGATGCAAAGACAGAAATAAGCATCACCATCTCCACAGTGAACACACAGTGCCATCCTGGGCAAAGGGGAGGGTCCCCAAAGTGTGGGTGTGCACCCATAGGGGTTCAGGTTTCACCTTTTAACTTCTACCTTCCCTCCTGGTTATTAGGGGAGCGCACGGACTGAGTCAAATGCTGGTGAGCTGCTGCTACTTCAGGGCAGAACCCAACTGTTGGGGAAAATGCTGATGCTTTTTTAGTACTTTTCAGTGCCTCTGGGATAGAAGGTTGTTTAGAATCAAAGGGCATCGTGGTTTTGGAATGAAGCCCTGGAAAAGAATGTTCTTTTGCAAAAAACTAACATGGATATAAAATGGACATCTTCAGTGGGTACTTTAAAGGAGTATTTTAGGGGCGCCTGGGTGGCTCAGTCGTTAAGCGTCTGCCTTCAGCTCAGGTCATGATCCCAGGCTCCTGGGATCGAGCCCCACATGGAGCTCCCTGCTCCGCGGGAGGCCTGCTTCTCCCTCTCCCACTCCCCCTGCTTGTGTTCCCTCTCTCGCTGTGTCTCTCTGTCAAATAAATAAATAAAATCTTTAAAAAAATAAATAAATAAAATAAAGGAGTATTTTATTCATTCAATTCTGGAATCAGGTCATACTCTGATTGAAAAGCTGGTGAACCTCTGGGTATACAGTCAAGTTGAACCTCTTCATTTCAGTTCCTAAAAGTGTGCTATCAACACGAAATTCAATTATTTCCTCAGCCATAAAAGAGATCTAAAGAAAAAAACTTCCAGAAGACAGTTATTAAAAAGGTGAAATGACAAGTTGAAAAATACAAATACTTTTATTCTAGCTACTTATCAATAAAAACCTTTACTTTCCTTCATGGAAAAACTCAAGTTTTCTAAAATTAGCTTTTCAGAAGTATAATGAGGGAGAGAAATACTTAACTGTTGCAAATGAAAGAACGTGACTGAGGAGTTAAAATGTTGAAAACGTAACTGATTCTACCTTAACACCTCAAAAATAGGTCAATCCAAGACGTAAACTGAAAGAAAGCATGTTGAAATAACCTATTAGGGAAAGGAACTCTCTAGTAAATTAAACTTTTTCCACCCTAAACATGTTTATAATACACACAGTCCAGTTGCTGTGGTGACCCATAGCCCAACTATTTTTCAGAAACAGCAGCTAAGACCCAAATACTAACGGTCTCCAAATTCAGCGTGCTGCTTAAATAAAACAAAACCAGGGGCCCCTGGGTGGCTCAGTTGGTTGGGCGGCTGCCTTCGCCTCAGGTCATGATCCTGGAGCGCCAGGACTGAGTCCCGCCTTGGGCTCCCTGCTCAGCGGGCAGTCTGCTTCTTCCTCTGACCCTCCCCCTCATGCTCTCTCTCTGTCTCATTCTCTCTCTCAAATAAATAAATAAAATCTTTAAAAAAAAACAAAAACAATTATGTATCAAGACTAGTTTTGAACTAAAATCACCATTCTTTACAAAAAGTAACCAGGAGGGCGCCTGGGTGGCTCAGTTGGTTAAGCGACTGCCTTCGGCTCAGGTCATGATCCTGGAGTCCCGGGATCGGGTCCCGCATCGGGCTCCCTGCTCAGTGAGGAGCCTGCTTCTCCCTCTGACCCTCCCCCCTCTCATGTACTCTCTCTCATTCTCGCTCTCTCAAATAAATAAATAAATCTTTAAAAAAAAAAAAAGTAACCAGGAATCTCTTAACACAGTACAGTACCCTATATTAAGAACATATTAAAAGTTGGGGCGCTTGGGTGGCTCAGTCGTTAAGTGCCTGCCTTCGGGTCAGGTCATGTTCCCAGGATCCTGAGATCGAGCCCTGCATTGGGCCCCCTGCTCGGCAGAGAGCCTGCTTCTCCCTCTCCCACTCCCCCTGCTTGTATTCCCTCTCTCCCTGTCTCTCTCTGTCAAATAAATAAATAAAATCTTAAAAAATATATACATATATTAAAAGTATAATTACATTGCAGTAAAACTTGAAAGCATTTCCCTAAGAATGTAATGGATTTCACATTCGCAGTTTTACCGTTTAAGTAAAATCAAAGAGAAGGGAGTTCCTGACGGGGAGGTGGGGGAGGGTGGGCGGAATCATACAACATTTTAATGGAAACACCACTAACAGTCCTAAATATTAAAGCACCAAGTTTTCCGCGCAGTGGGGTGGTGGCTGGGAGCCGGCAAAAGGGAAGGGAGGACCTGATCCACTGGTGTGATGAGGAAGAGACTCCAGAGTCTTCATGTGAATGCCCTCAACTTCAAATGCCCTAAACTTCAACAGCCTGGGAAAAAGCCAACTGTGTATGTTTTGACTACTTCCGTCAGTCAACAATCCCCCTTATTTCCTGCCAAGGCCAGTTAATTAATATTCCGCCCCCAAAAGATGTTTCCAATTGATCCTCCCAGGAACCAAGCGGCGACCAGCCTCGCGGCAGCTGTACATTAAGCGCAAAGTCAAGGGGGGGAAAGGGCTCGCGGGACAGAAGTAGAAAAAGAAATGAAACTTGACACCGGATGAACAGCGAGCTTGGGTAAAGGAAGAAACTTCGGTGACCGTGTGCCCCAGAGCAGATCAAAGTCCGGGGAAGAGCCGCAACCTCACGCGGCCTCGGTAAGCTCTGAATTACTGTACTTTCATTTTCCAACTTCCTGTCACCACAAAGAGTCAGAATTCGCCCCCCGCCTCCAAGCCAAAGAGCCACTGCCACCCTGTGCCCCAGGGACCTGAGGGTCGAAGCGGGGGACCGAGCGCTCCGCCGTCCACCTGCGCGCCGCGGGGCGGGGGCCGCGGCCCGGGCAGGGCGGGCCGGGGGCGGGTCCCAGGGGAGCGCGCGCCCGCCCCCGCCGCCACGCTCACTTCCTGTTGTGCCGCCTCCTCCCCCCTCCCCTGGCTCCTGCCCCCCCCCCCCCGCTCCCCGCGGCAGGGGGCGGCGGCCGCGAGAGCCCGAATGAGGCGCGGGGTGGACGGGGCGCGCCGCTCACCGAGGCCGCCCGCGGGGTTCCCTCTGGGTCTCCGCCTGGAGCGTGATGCTTCTCTCTGCCCGCCGCCTCCTCACGCTGGGAGCTCGAGGACGGCGCGGCAGCCGCTGCGACCCCCGCGGCGGAGCCGAAGAAG
>NC_058408.1:24763389-24777489 GCF_002201575.2 Neomonachus schauinslandi | reverse complement strand
CCCAGGCGCCGTTGCCGCCACGCGTCACTTCCGGGGGCGGGAATTGGCGGAGCCGCTGTGGGTGTCGGGCGGTGAGCGGCGGCCGCCCCAAGCCCAGGTTTCGGGGGGTCTCGGGGGCAGGCTTGCGCTCAGGGCGGGTGCCCCTTGGAGTTCCGCACTCGCCGCTCTCCGCCGGACCATTGAGTGGCTGCCAACGGCTTTTGCTGAAGCGTCCGACCGAGTCCGCAGAACCAAAGCTGCCATCTGTGTGCGGGGGTCTCCGGACAGCTGGGGACCTCTCCGCATCTCCCACGTCCGGGAGAGGGGGTGGCGCTCGCTGGGCGGCGGTCCAGGGGACCACCTCTGTTGCTAAGCTGAAGCGTGAGGGCTTCTCTCTGCTAGGCCACTTGTCCTGCATTATTCCCGGCTGAGTGGACGGAGGAGTTGGTGCTGCCGCAGCTTGCTCACCGAAGTACCGGCTCCCAGGACATAACGAACACCCCCGATGAATATTAAATCAGCGCTGTGGCTCACTGGCCCGGGGACTGACAAATGGAGTCGGACCTGGAATCCAGTCGTGGCTTTACCCCTCACTATCTTGGAGACCCTGTCACTTTCTTTACTTCCCAAAACGTTCATCATCTGTGAAACGGAGAGAACCCAGTCTCTTAGAATTGTGATGATTAAAGCAGATCAGGTGCGCAAGTCACCGAGCAGAGTTTCTAGCACATAGGTTCTCATTAATGAGAATTCTTAAGGAACCAATCACACTTGGTACTAAAGACTACTTGAGTAAGTTAGCAGCAGAAGAGACGCACAGTCAGTAAGCTGGAGTGCTGAACAAAACCCCAAAGAAATAGATTGCATATTCTATTTAACAAGAAACCAGAAGGCCAGTGTGTGAGTTACCTTTAGGTGGCCATTACTGCCTCTAAGACCTGCAGAGTTGCTTAACTAACCTCTCTGAACCTCTGTTCTTGTGTAGAATGAAGATGATAATGTGCAGCATTGCTGGAAAGATTGAATGAGATAAAGACTAATGTGCTTAGTGCATTTCCTGGCACACAGTAGACACCCAGTAAATGGTGATGTCATTTATTTTTGCCTCCACCTCACCGGCACAACGGACTTCAAGGTAAAATTAATTGAACTCACCGAGTAAAGTGTGATCCTATTAACCCTGGTAGGCTTTTGGAAGAGAATTAGCACTTCACTTTATTTCCAACCTCCTCCACCCTAAGACAGTAATTATAACACAGAGGTATTCCTGTAAAAACAACACTACCAAAAGATGTTACCTTTTTAAAAATAATTTTACAAGAGGATGTAAACATATTTTTATTAAGAGGAAACGTGCAATAACTGAAAAACACTAGCACTCTTGGCCTCTGATATAAAATGTTTCCTCGCAACAGTTTCCATTTTAGAAAGGGGAGGAAAAAAATAAGAATTATTAAGGTAGGCTGTTTAAGATACACTCTTGGAAACATTTGTTTATAGAAAGATTTCATTTTAAGCCTCAGACCAAGAACAGTTCAGCGTTGTGGAACTCTTCAACAGACTAACCTGCTCTGCCCAAACTAGCAGAGAACCTCTGATTCAGCCTCAGGGTCTGCAGTGGTATCACAATTCCTTCAGATGGAGTTGACAGTCTTGTCAATTGCAATGTATTTTTGGAAAAGAGCCTACTTTGGGAGTTCTTATTAGTCATAGCAAGTCTGTCTGTTTTTTTTTAAAGATTTTATTTATTTATTTGACAGAGAGAGACACAAAGAGAGAGGGAACACAAGCAGTGGGAGTGGAAGAGGGAGAAGCAGCCCCCACGCCGAGCAGGGAGCCCGAGATGCAGGGCTTTGACCCCAGGACCACGACCCGAGCTGAAGGCAGACGCCCAACAACTAAGCCACTCCGATGCCCCTTGTCTGTCTGTTTTTAAATGGACTTTTTTTTTTTTAAACAGTACATGTTGACAGCAGAGAAACTAGAAGAAAAGTCAGATTTCAGATTGGTGAACTGGGGGAAAAAGTTTATTAATGTGCCTGGTTTTCCCACGCAAGATTCTATAAGTACAGAATCTTTCCACGGTTCCTCACACAACAGATGGTTGTTTTTGCAAACTCCGTGGTGGTTATGTTGCTTTTTTGTTATCTTGTTTGGTCACTTTCCCACTGGATAGATTTCCAGATAGATTTCCAGTCCTAGCCTTGGCTACTCAGGGTTATCTCAAATAAAATTTGCAGATTTTATTTAAGCGGTTTCATGTCTGTTTTTCTGCCTGGACTGCCCTCCATTGTGTTTTTCAACCATTTTAGTTACCCCAGCCCTGCCGCCCCTATTCCCCTTAATTTAATGACATTTCCTTTCCCAATAACACCTGGTTATGATGATTTCTCGAAGGAACTTCCCCTTCCCTCTCTTCTATTTCGCTGCCACTTCATTACCCCAAGTTAATATCCCTTTTTCCTAAAGAAATATTTCATGGACTCTGACTGAGCAAGCATAGAACCATCTGATTGCCCGTCCTGTCTTGCAGCACTAGAAGTAAAGAAGAGATAGCTTTAAGTCAGAGGAAGCATCGGCCGTCCCAGATAGGGATAGATGTGAAGCAAATTGCAGCATGTATGATGTGAGGGAATAAAACTTGGGGATTTCTGAGTTCTCGCCTTTCAATCTCCCTCAACTCCAAGCTTGATCCTCCTGAGAAAACCCTTATGACTTACCCCTTTTGGGCCTCACTTTCAGTATCTTTAAAAATAAAAGCTATTCATACCTTTCACTTGTCTGTGGTGGATAGAGGCAAAGAAAAAAACAGTTGATCAAAGTAGACTTTGAATTCTTGTTGAAGGACTCTGTAGTTATTACATTTGTGGGGCTTGAAATGTTAAAGGAACAGTTACCTTTGAAAATAAAACACAGGCTAGCTGGATACTGAATCTGACAGTATTTGCTAACCCCACTACCTATCAAGGCCCTAAAATTCACCAAAGACAACCAGTGGCGTGATGGTTAGAAATATCTTTACACCAAGACTATTATTCTGGGCAAAGAAGTTTCATCCCCAACAATAAGACCTATAATCAGAGGGTATTCCAGGTCCAGAGAAAACCCATGAAAAAGCCTTTGAACGAGGTGTTTGTGGCCTCTAGACTATGAGGAAAGTTCATGGAAACATCTTTCAGCCCTAGCTGTAATCTTCACAAAACACCCTGTATTTCCCAGAGAGGACATGACAAGGCATGACTTTATTGCAATTACCTGCCTGGGGCATACTACGGATCTAACACATTTCATGACCTGTCCCAAACACACCTCAGAAATAGCTTCATATGCTTTTCTTCACTGGAATCTACACTGAGTCTACTTCTTTCCTCCTCCACTAAGATTTTTTTTAAATTATTTATTTAGAGAGGGAGGGAGAGGGGTAGCGGGAGAGGGAGAGAGAGAATCTTCAAGCAGACTCCACACCTTAGCACAGAACCCAACGTGGTTCTCAGTCTTGCAACCCTGAGATCATGACCTGAGCCGAAATCAAGAGTCAGATCTTAACTGACTGAACCATCCAGGCGCCCTCCACTAATATTTTTTAACTTAAAACAATTTTATTGGTCTTTGATACATGTACTTTTTCTGGGTTGTGAAAATTGCTGCGGAATATGTATTGGAGAAAGAGGACAGAACTGATCACTTTTTTCCTAAGTGCCCTTTGGAAAAGATGTAACTTGATTGAAAATCTACCTTGTGGATAACATGTAAGATTCTGGGTGGATTCTGGGGGGGCTTGACATATCCTACATTATAGGATATGTATTTCTCTGAATTTTAAGCCAGAAGTTTTGTTTCCTCTCCTGTAAATTTTATGATAACTGGCTGGAATTTTTTTTCACTTAAAATGAACTCAGGAACCACACCAAAAGGCTTTGTTCTTTTATTTTTTATTTTTATTTTTTTAGGACTTTTCAGTCGTGGACCGACACTGACACCCTCAGAGACCATCACTCCTCTCCACGACTTCCATCAATTTTACAGTTCTCTCCCATTATCTCTTAGGATCCTATTGACATAGACAAAAAATTCAGCTAAGGATCCAGAGATGTTGGGGAAGGAAGAGTCAGGCTGACAAATGTAGGGGTAAGTGCAGCTCTCTGAGCCTTGCAGTGTTGTGGTGAGGAGGGAGAGGAGGGAAATTACCACCTCCCACTGCATTCAGGAACATTTCCTGAAAGAGGCGGAGTTTGGAAGACTTGGTGCTAATTCAAAAATGTGTAAAGCCAGCTTTTTTCTGCCTTTATTTATCCAGCTGCGAAACAAAATTAGTTTTGCCACGCGAAAGCACGCAGAGCTGGTGAGTTTCATACCCAGTTCAGAAGTGTGACACAGCCACCAGCTTCCCTCTTTCAGACTCTCAAGGGAAGGAAATTTAAATTCTGTCTAGGCTCACCCCGTAAAATGGGGAAATGGTTGGGTCGACAGGGCTTTTCCCCCCACCTCTTTCTTTCAGCTCCCCGCTGCTCCAAAAATGCCCCCGTGATGCCTGTAACTGATTATGTCCCGAAATCAGCTCCCAGTGGGAGCGCCCTGAAGTGGAGGGAGAAGAGGGGGTTCTCCCAGGCTGGACGAGAATCCAATGGCAAGGTTTCACGGCAAAGAGAACTCTGGTTAGACTTTGCTTGGAACTGTCTCCCTCCCCACTGTGTGTAGACTTGATCTTTGTTTTCTTGTTTTCTCCCTACCCACCCCCAGCCCTCCCCTTCAGCCTTATTTTTCTCTACTTTTCCTTTCCCTTTTTACCTCTATGCCTTAACCCTGTCAGTGGCCCCCTTGAGAATTTACTACCAGTGATAGTGGTCCTCAGGCCTGAGAAAATTTCAGAGCAAAAAATATATTTTGGGGAGTGCCTGGCTGGCTCAGTCGGTAGAGCATGTGACTCTTGATCTCATTGGAGGTAGAGTTTCTTTCTTTCTTTCTTTCTTTTTTTTTTTTTTAAGATTTTATTTATTTGACAGAGAGAGACACAGCGAGAGAGGGAACACAAGCAGGGGGAGTGGGAGAGGGAGAAGCAGGCTTCCCGCGGAGCAGGGAGCCAGATACAGGGCTCGATCCCAGGACCCTGGGATCATGACCTGAGCCGAAGGCAGACGCTTAATGACTGAGCCACCCAGGCGCCCCAGGGGTAGAGTTTATTTCAAAAAAAGAAAAAGAATTAAGCAATGCTTTATAAAATATATATGTAATGTTTAAGCATTAACCATGTGCTGAGCACTACACTGGATACTTAAGGAGATGCGCAGATGACTAAGACCAGTCTCTTCTCTGTAGAAGTTTTCTAAAAGACCAGGGGCTAAAACCCACTCTGATATGGGGGGAGGGAGGGAGTGTTAGTTAAATAGAGGCGAGGACTGTGCTGGGGGGAAGGGGGAAGGAGGAAGGGGAGAGGGTCCTCCCACTCTCAGCCCAGCACCACAGGAGCGGGCCAGGCCTTGGAAGAAGCAGGAGGGGATTTGTAGGGAAACATTCTGTTTGGGATGCTCCTCCTGTTCCCCTCCCCCATGCCATCTGCCACCGCTGACTTTGGGGCCGACTTGACTTTATGTGTCAGCTCAGATATCACCAGCCCAGCACCACCCTACTTGTGGGGCTCACCATGCTCACCTTGTCTGTTCCACCGTTCAGACTGAGTCCTTGAGAGGACAGCCTAGGTCTCAGTCACACTCACAGCCCAACGTCCAGGGCCGTTCCTTCACCAGGAGCTGCTCAGTAAGTGCTCATGGAGCGACTAGATCAGGGAGGCCAAGGGGGGCACCCAGCACAGCTCAGAGGCGAGGATGGGAGGTTGGAGGTGCGGGGCGGCCCAAAGCTTGGGCCGCCCCTCACCTCCTCCCGCTCCATCCCCTCTTGCCTCCCTCGGGTCCTTAGACTCTCATCTCTCCATCCTGCCAGTCAACATATTTGGTCTCACCCATCCTAAGAAAACTTTCCCCCTCAACCATCATCAGCCTATCCTTCCCTTCAGTATCAAACTTCAAAAAATAATGGTTTCTAGGGGCGCCTGGGTGGCTCAGTCATTAAGCGTCTGCCTTCGGCTCAGGTCATGATCCCGGGGTCCTGGGATCGAGCCCCGCATCGGGATCCCTGCTCCGCGGGAAGCCTGCTTCTCCCTCTCCCACTCCCCTCGCTTGTGTTCCCTCTCTCGCTGTGTCTCTCTCTGTCAAATAAATAAAATCTTAAAAAAAAAAAATGGTTTCTATTTGCTGCCTGCGCTTTCTCAGCTTCCACTCCCTCTCCAATCTCCTGAATGTGTCTGCTGTCCCCACCAGCGGCCCTTCCAGGCATTGTCCACCCACCGGCCCGTAGTCCTCCTCAAGCCCAGCTTAGACCTCCCATTTTAGATAAACATCCCTGGCCTCCAAAGCAGGCTTAGATGTCCCTTCCCTGTACCTTCTCCAAAACGCTGGCCTTTCTTGGCTTCTGTGAGTCTCCCTCTATCTCTCTGACAAGTTTTTGTCTCTTTTGGGGTTCTGTTCCACCAGCTCTGAAGAATGGGTTCTAGCCTTGCCTCAGGCTTCTCTCTCTGGATTATGGTCCCTCAGTGCACTCCCCCTGCACTCCCCAAGGCTTTGTTCATGACCCAACCATTAAAGACCCCAAACCTTTATTTCTGACCCTAAATTCTCCCCTGACCTCTGGATCCCTGTCTCCAATTTCCTACAGGATTTCTCCTCCTGGATGTCCTCATAACCCCTCCATCTCAGAATATACAACTTGAGCTCATTACCTATACCTGCCACCTGAACCAAATCCTCCTTCCCACTTCCAGGTGAAAGCATCACATCTGTCATCCCTAACAATTCCTGGGCTCCAGCCTCATAAGCTATGACCCCTCAGACACATCCAGCACTGCTGGGACTCCAGCCTTTTGTTCATGTCACTCTCTCAGCCTAGGACGTCCCCTCCATTCCATGGAATTCCTTGAAAGCAAACACATGTCGGTCATCTTTACGCACCCTGTGTCTCCTAGCCTTGTGCCTCGCACAGAATAGAGACCTCCTGAGTACTGAACAAAGGCCCCCCAGTTCTCAAATGTCACTTCCATGCTCCTTCTCCTGACCACTGCCCACCTTCCATCCCGGTGAGATGTGACTGTCCCTTCCAGGTCCGTTCACTCAACAAATATTTCACGAGTTCCTGCTATGGTCCAGGCACTGTGCTGAGAGGGAGGGATACGAGAAACTTCAGTCTAGGTTAATAGACTGTCAAGGAAGCAGTTATAACACTGAGAGAAGTGCTGTGACGGGTGTCCTCTGTCACACACCTTTCCTATAGAGAAATCAGTATGAAAAGCCAAACCATGACCATCATGCTAATTGCGGAGCATGGTGTCTGGACAGAGTGGGGAGGGGCCTTGGATGAATCAAATGTTCCTTGATATCTCAGTCCATTCAGGCTGCTATAACAATGTACCACAGACTGTGTGTAAACCACAGAAATTTATTTCTCACCGTTCTGAAGGTTGGGAAGCCCAAGGGCAAGGCACCGGGATGGTTGAATTCTGGTGAGAGCCTCCTTCTTGGTTCATAGCTGACAGCCCTCTCTCTGTGTCCTCACATGGTGGAAGGGGTGAGGAAACTCTGTGGGGTTGCTTTTATGAGGGCACTAATCCCATTCTGGAAGGTTCCAGCCTCCTGACCTAAGCACCTTCCAAGGGCCCCACTTCCTAATACTGTCATCTTTAGGGATTAAGATTTCAACGTATGTATTGGGGAGGGAGGGGTGCCAACATTTGGACCATAGCACGTGATAACTAGATGTGCGTTGCACTATGGGCCTGCACCTGCCACAGGCCACAGTCCCTTTCCCTGAGCAACATCGGGCCAGTTCACTCCCAACACCTTCTTCAGCTGGTCCCCTTTTTCTGACCATCTGGGTGGCTCAGTTGTTGAGCGTCTGCCTTCGGCTCAGGTCATGATCCCGGGGTCCTGGGATCGAGCCCCACATCGGGCTCTCTGCTCGGCGGGGAGCCTGCTTCTCCCTCTCCCACTCCCCTGCTTGTGTTCCCTCTCTCGCTGTCCCTCTCTCTCTCTCTGTCAAAATAAATAAAATCTTAAAAAAAAGAAAAAAAAAGATGCAAGCGCTCCTGCTAGAAAACCGTATTTTCAGAAGTTTTCTGTGAGCTCACTGAAATTAAGGATGGGGCCAGCTCCGTGCATCCGTGCCCCCAGATGTGTGCAGTCTCAGCTCTGTCTTTTCATTCTGTACCCCTGCCCTCCTCCTTCAACAACCGCTCTTCAGAAAACAATTCAAGTCACTTATATTCTCTTACGAATTCATGTCAGTCCCTTATTTTCCCAGGGACATTTGCCTCTTATGTCTTATTTCTAATTATGGTCTCCAGTTAAGGGGATTCCAAGCATCGGCTAAGAAGCAAACGTGGTTGGTAAAATGTGCAGCGGGAAGAACCTTCCTTCTGGGGCTTCTGTGTTGTCACCTATAAACTGAGTGGGGGGTGTTTGATTTCCGGCTCTGGAATCTCTGAGATGTTGATTTGTCGGGTGTTAGTAAAAGCTCCTTGTATTAGTCATGTTTCTCCAGAGAAACACAACCAATAGAAATCACCTAGAGAGAAAGGCTTGTTACAAGGAATTGGCTCCCACAACTGTGGAGACTGACAAGTCCCAAGATGCGCAGGTGGAGTTGGTGAGCTGGAGACCTGAGGGAGCCAGCAGGTAGTTCCAGTCCAAGTCTGAGGGCCTGAGAACCAGGAGCACCGAGGTGTAGCTCCAGTCTGAAGGCCAGCAGGCTCAAGGCCTAGGGAGAGCCGATGTTTCAGTTTGGGTCCAAAGGCAGGAAAACGTTGATGTCCCAATTTGAAGGCAGTCAGGAAGAAGGAATTCTATCTTGCTCAGAGGAAGGTCAGTTTTTATGTTCTGTTCAGGCCTTCAACTGATTGGACAGGGCCCACCCACATTTGCTGTACTCGGTCTTCAAATTTAAATGCTAATCTCATCCAAAAACACCCTCACAAACACAACCAGAATAATGTTTGACCAAGCATCTGGGCATCCCATGGCCCCATCAAACTGACACATAAAATTAATTGTGGAAGTAAATGATGGATCAGGTTTGAGGTTTGAGGCTGGGGTGGCTGTGAAGGGCATAAAGAGGTAGACAGAGCCCCCACCCCTGTGAAGGAGCTTCCCTGCCATGTGCGGGTGAGTCACCTGAGGCTGCCACCCCTCAAGGGTGGGGCAGTGAGTTCAGCGTGCTGGGGAGGACTCAGGCTGTGAGCAGGCCCGCAGGGCAGCAAGCGGGCGGAGAAAGGGAGATGGGTGTGGTTACTAGATCAGTCCCACAGACAGGCCACCGGACAGTGAAAGTGAGGTTAACAAGGAGGCAATCAGCGTGAGGCACATTTAGGATGCAGAATCAATGAGACTGAGTGGTTTTCTTTTCTTTTTTTTTTTTTTTTTTAAGATTTTATTTATTTGACAGAGAGAGACACAGTGAGAGCAGGAACACAAGCAGGGGGAGTGGGAGAGGGAGAAGCAGGCTTCCCGCTGAGCAGGGAGCCCAATGCGGGGCTCAATCCCAGGACCCTGGGATCATGACCCGAGCCGAAGGCAGACGCTTAACGACTGAGCCACCCAGGCGCCCTGAGACTCAGTGGTTTTCTTTATGACTAATGCGTGAAGACCAAGAAAATGTATGTACGATTGATTGAAATGCTCATGTATTTCAAGTGTTCATTAGGTGAAAACCACGTTGAACTTGTTTCGTAGAAGGAAATAATCTTTGTCCTGGTGGTGCTTTCTCCTCCTCTCCTTTACACTCCTACGTATGGTTGGTACTTGTCAGACTGCCTGCACTGTTAGAAGTAACTTTCACCAAACCTGTCATGTTTTCCCATGGGGAAATCTGAGCACTCGAGAGCAAGGACCACACTTCATACATCTTCAGAACCCCCCCTTCGTTGTACGCACCGTGGTGCCTTCTGCCTCCCGGTCTGTCTGTAAACAGGAATGGTTGATTAGTTGGTGCATATCAGAAGGTGGGGAAAGACGGATCAAAAATCCTTCACCTTAAAAAAAAATAATAATAACCTTTTTATTTTGGAATACCATCAGATTTACAGAAAAGCTTCGGGGATAACGCAGAGGCTTCTTGTAGACTCCGCACCTGCACCTTTTGTAATCAGTGTTAGAGCAAACATAGCCCTGAATCCGTGTGCCCTTGGGCGCGTCACATCCTCCCAGTTGGCCTTAGTCCTGTCACTGGTCAAAGAGGGGTAACAGTGTCTGCCCCCACCACGCTGTCCCCATGTCACTGGAATAAAGTCACTAGGATGAGGCCAGCCTGTGGGGTGGTCTGTGGGTCCGGCCTGCTGCCCCCGGAGCCTGCCGCCTCCCCCGGGACCTTGGGCTCCTGGCAGCCGGCGGGCAGGGCCCAGTGCGCCTCCTCGCCTCCCCATCTGAGCTGCCACCCTGTCTTTCGTCAGCACAACCCCAGGGCTAACGTAGGCTCCGGCATATGGGAAGGTGGACAAATACTATTTGATGAAAAGGAGGAGAGAACATTACCTGGGGACCATAAAGTGCTCAAAAGTTTCTGGGGCAGTGGGGGCACCGGGCACAGAATGATGGAGAGGTCAAATGCCGGTAAGGGGCAGACCAGAGTCAGGCGACCCTGTCACCAGGGCATGCCTCCTAATGTGTGCAGACATCCAGTGACAGTGCTGGGTGTCAGAAAGTCCCTGCCTCAAACGGTTCTCCAGCCAGTGCTGACGAGACGGCCAGGTTGCTATAATCAAATCGGACCCTGGAAACCAAGGGTTTTTTCCCCAAACGCACAAGTAAGCCGAGACCCCAGCTGCCCACCGGCTGTTCCCCACTCCACTCCTCCTGCTTCCCCATCCCACTATACCTGGCCCAGCAACCACAGGCACCCCAGGCTGGAAAGAAGACCCGCGAAGGTACAAAGGATGGGGCACCCCTGACCCAACCCCACCCCCGTCCCCCTTTCTCCGATTCCTAGGCTCAAACCACAAGCTAGGACCCGGGCTCCATCTCTCTCTGGGAGAAGGGCAGGGTCCAGCCTGATGGGGCCAGAACAGGCTGTGGAGTAGTCCGACCCTTCCTCTCTCGACCACAGAAGAGATCTTATTTTCCCCTCCTCTAGACTCTCCGGTTTCTGCTCTGCATTTTCCACTCATACCCTGCCTCATACATATTGGTACATTTGATTCACAGATGCTTGTTCTTCTCACCTAAATTCAGGGGTCTTCTTTTTTTTCTTAAAAGATTATTTATTTATTTATTTATTTGACAGGGAGAGCACAAGCAGGGGGAGCGGCAGGCAGAGGGAGATGGGGGAAGCAGACTCCCCACTGAGTAGGGAGCCCACCGCAGGGCTCGATCCCTGGATCCTGGGACCGACCGAGCCACCCAGGCGCCCCTCAATGGTCTTTAAGGGCACAAGCTAGACTGCGCTTGTCTGAGACCCCACGTGGACAGGACTCCCTAGCATGTTCCGTCGTTGTGAGGTCTTTGAGGCTACTGGCAGCCTCCTCCTCCTCTCCAGAGTCCCCTTTCTTCCTGCTTCTCTCCTCCCCTGTCCTTAGCAAATTGGTGTTTCCATGAGGAATGTAGCTGAAAACCTGAGGAACTACCAACACAAGGCCCCAGTGCCCATGAGCTAGTGTAGCTGGTCTCAGACATCAAAAGCCTGTGTTAGAAAAGCCCGGGTGAGCCCCGGCTTCCTGTTCCCCGAGCATTCCCCGTCTCCTCTGGCGTACTCCGAAACGGTTTGTACCAGCGAGGGGGAGGGCTACCGGCCCAGTGGGCCAGGTTCAATGTTCTGGCGGCAGACAGGCTGACATTGATGGTTGACTGGTGGTTCTTATTTGCTTTTTCCCACATCCCACACACACAAGCAGACACTAAAAGCCTCTGGGCCAGGCCTGTTCCAGTGTGAGAGAAATTAGAGAAGTAAACTCTGTGTGTGTGTGTGTGTGTGTGTTTACAGTCTTGAAATTGAATTGGAAGTATCAGTATAAACTCGCAATGTGTTTACGTTTTAAAAAAATTTCCCAGCTTTATCCACTGGAAAGGCCTAAATCCAGTGACATACCCAGTAATGGGCACCCCTGTAGCAGATCTTATCTCTAAAAACCTTACCCCACAAAAAGCAATCAGAGACCCTTAGAAGAAATAGCTCCTTCCGAGTCTGTAGCAGGAAATACACAAGATAAGCCTGGACATCTAGTCATGCCCGAAAGCAAAGAAGCTCTCAAGGACCAAATAAGATGGTGTCAAAAGGACTCAGAAATCAACTTGGGGGCGACTGGGTGGCTCAGTTGTTAAGCGTCTGCCACTGAGCCAGGCAGGTGCCCCAAATAAAAAGCTAGTCCTGCACATGGTGTTAACTGTATGGACCACAAGAATCCGGAATGGGAAGGCCAGCCAAGTTTGGAAGGGTGAGAGAGGTGGCATGGCAGGGAACACTCTGAATCTGACCTAAGCCTGGCAGGAAGGGTGAAGGAGACAGGAACCAAGGCTCAGTGATGTTGAAATCCTAGCCTACACGTGCCAGGTTCCTTCCTACTTCCTATTGCTGTAGTTGATCGAGGGTGCTTGTTCCAGCTTTTTGGCCACATTGTGAGCCCTTTGAGAAGGAAAATGTCCCCACTCTCCTGCACTCCGTGTTTTTCCTGCCCCCCTACCCCCAAATTCCCAAACAAACTCTCTAATCCAAGGGGTAGCACATCCAAGCCCAATCGCCAAACATTGGACGAGTACTGGTCTATGGCTCCATCTGCTGGTGACACTGGGAACTGAAACTGCCCAAACAGGGTCCCTATTGAGAAGGAAGCTGAGGGTAATTTGCGAGAGATCTGAGCCTTCCCCATCAGGAAAGATAAACACAAGCCAATGAAACATATAAGAAGCCTTTAATTTCATCACCATAAACATTATACTCTGATTGCTCACATACAGTATAAAATATTTACTCCACTAAATAAATAAGACATAACATTATTGCAAACGGCACTTAAACCCCCCAGAGATAAGACTTCCTTAGCCCAGGCAGGGGGTACTCCTGAGTTTCTGTGCGAGATTCCCCAAGCACAGGTATGCCCTGGGGGCGGAGACGGATAAAAGCTCAAGGAGCCACATTCCGTGCTTCTTTCTGGTCCTGCAACAGCCCCAGGGAGAGGGCTGTGGAGCCAGGTAGGGAAAGGTGGGGGGTGGGCAGCTCCTTCATCAGCCCAGCCCTTAGAGAGAGCAGAGGGGAGTGGGGGTGGGGGGCAGGCCGGGCGAAGAGAGGAGGGGAGGCTAGGGAGGCTGCTGAGACCTGGAGCCCCACCCTCCACTTACCCCCGGCTCCCCCGCCTTGGGTAACAGAATTTGGGATATCAGCTGGGTAAGCAGAGCTTCCAAGCTCCTCGGTTAGGCAGTTTTGGGACCAGACCAATCACCCAAGGGAAGACGATTCTGTCACTGCTCAGCCCAATAAACCAGCCATCTCCCGGGGCCCACCGGGGATCTCACCTCTTAGACACCGAGATGGCAGAGCTGGGAATTGATACCCTTCTACTTAGTTAAATAAATAAGTTAAATATTTAAAGGCCTGTGTCCCTATGATGGCAACACAGTGGCCAACAAGCCATGTCCTGATAAAACGTAGTTGTGGGGGGATGGGAGAAAGGCGGTGCTATGCGGCTATGCGGCCAGGGGGCTTCCTCTTTCCCCACCGGACTCTTACCCACAAATAACTTTCATATGCTCAAATCCTGCAGAGTTTCACACTAGAAACTTCCATGCAAGAGCAACATGGAGGGAATCTATAGGATAAGGGGGCTTAGAGGTGAGACACCAGATGGTTGAGGTTACTCGCTCTCCAAATCCCTTCTCTGGCTAAGTCTTGACCAGGACACTAGCTGTTAACCCTGCCTGGGTAATCCCCCTGCAGAGTCCTGCATTCCAGTGCATGGAGCTAATGAAATGCCCTACCCTTCTGGCCTCCCTGTAGAAGTCCAGACTGAAGCCTGTCTGGACCAACAGTCAGCCAGCCCTGAAGACTGGAGAGAGAGAGAGAGAGAGAGAGAGAGAGAGAGAGAGAGAGAGAGAG
>NC_058408.1:24737251-24763379 GCF_002201575.2 Neomonachus schauinslandi | reverse complement strand
GAGAGAGAGAGAGAGAGAGAGAGAGAGAGAGAGAGAGAGAGAGAGAGATTAGCCCCAGGCCCCGACCTGCGCAGCTCTGCACCTCACCACCACGGGGTGGCAGCAGAGAGCCACACCACTTTGGCAGCAACAGAAACTGGAAGGCTAGAAGGCCCCTGACCCGGAGAGGGGGTGGGGGAGGGCCTGCGACCCTCCCTCGGTGGGCCAGAAGGACTCTACACCGAGTATTTGGCCAAGTCACTCTTATCAAATACCACCTGTGTAGCAAAATAAATGGCCACCAAACCAAGGCCCGCGGCCGACACCATGTAGGCAGTGACAGACTGGCTGAGCTGAACAATGGAGCCCATAAACAGGGACGGGGCCACCTGGGACAGCAGGAAGGCACTGTCCAGGATGGCGAGGTCCAGGCAGATGCCCCGGCCCGGAATGACCCTGGCCTCAGGCGGCTCGCCCACCACCACACGCATGGAGCTGTCGCAGGCGGGGGCCCCACACAGCACAGGAGGAGAAGGGAGGAGGCTGCTACCTCCAGCCCCCATGTGTCCGTTGGGGAAGGGGGATCCGGTCTTGGGGCCCGGTGGGAAGCTGGGCGTCAGGCTGTCCGCGCCGGCACTACTCCCGGCATCTCCTCGGTATTTGGGCAGGAAAACCTGGGAGGGGGGGACAAGGATAGGTAGGAATCCAAGCATAGGACCCCCCAGCTCTGAGAACAGCCCCTGGCATTCACGCTGGGGGCTGGAAGAAACCAGGCAACGGGCCTGCATGACAACTGTGCAGCAGGTCAGAAAACCAAGCAGACCCTCCTTGGTCCGGGTCTAGTTAGGACGCACCGCAGGGGCAGGGGATGGGGAGGGGACAGATCTGAATTCAGAAGTCTAGGTCTCCTCTAGCCTCTCCTGGAAGCAGTAAGTGGCAGACAAACTCCGACTGCAGGTCAGGAAGAGAACAGAACCGCAAGGTAAAGGAAGAAGACAGAATGAAGACAGGTGAGAAGAGAGATGTGTAAGAACAGAGGAACAAAATCCAAAGGTGGGGCCCCTGATGGCCCAAACCCCCACACAGGCTCTCTTAACCCTCCTACTTCCTGCCCCCCCCCACCACCACTTCGCCCTGGGAGAGCCGCCTCAACCTCGCAGAGAGAGGCTCTGCTCCCACTGAGGTCCCAGGCCCCTACTGTGAGGTCCATGGCCCCAGAATGAGGGCAGGGAAGGCCCACAGGACTCAGCCTGGAGGAAGAGAGGAGCGAGAAGAATCTTCCAGACTCCTTTAGCCTAGCTGTGCTAATGTTGAAGCCCTTCTTGCTTCCTACTCACTATATGCCTTAGATCAGGGTAGCCTGCCCCTGCCCAGAAGCCCCTATTTCAGGATAGGGCCAGAATTCATCCCCCCATCCCTGTGCCTGCTAATGCCCCACGTGGAAGAGCTCTCGAGTTGGCTGCGCTAGAACTGGGACCCGTGGCGGAGCTCAGAAGGGAAGCCTACAGCTCTTGGTGCAGCCAGAAGGAGGCAAGGCAAGTACACACCATGTACGGGGCCAAGTGTGCCACCAGTGGGCCTCCCAGGCCCTGTCCTCCCTGCCTGCCACCCCCTCAAGAGGCCCCTAGGGCTAGACACGCTCGGCAGTCCGAGGGGAGGACCTGTCCGGCCATGCTCCCCGAAGCGAGTGGGTATGCCCACGCCTGGCCTCTGGACACCAGCCCCCAAGCCCCCAGCCGGGGCGGCACCAGAATGGAGGCTGATGAAGGTTATCAGTGTGCTGACAGGGGCCTCGGGGACCAGGCTACCCCAACCAAAACCCTGGCCCCTCCCTCCACACCCCCCACCCCTGCAGCTACCTATTCAATTACCCACCTCCTAGCTAGCTATTTCTCTGCTACATCACTCATGCCCTCCAAGGGGCAGCCACATCCTCCCTATTGTCTGCAAGCTCTCTGAGGGCAGGCCTGCGTCTCCTCCCTCAGGACACCCCAACCTCTTACCCTCAGGGCAGAGCTCTGGACCCAGGGCTGAGCTCACTGAGGCCAGTGAAGGGCACAAGGGTGACTACACAGCTTTGGTCAGGAGGCTGCCCACAGAACGGGGCCCCCGGAGGGGCTGGCTGGTGTGGGGCCAAGCAGGAAGGAGGCCCCCAACTTACAGTGGCCAGGCGAGCGGTGTCAGGCGCGTCAGGCTCAGAGATCCGCCGTGGGGGCGGGGGAAGGGGACGGAGGCAAAGGTGTGAGGCAGGAAAAGAAAAGAGAGGATTAGGCAGAAAAAGAAGATAAACCAGAAAGAGAAGGGGTAGTGAGGAGCCTTCCCCATCTTGGAGAACAAAGCAGCACAGGGGTCGGTCACAATGCCCCTCCCTGAATAAAGAGAGCCGTCGCCAACACCAGACCACCCCCACTCACCGGCTGCTGAAGCCAGGTGCCCCAGAGGTCATCGGACCCAGCCCCACCCCCCCCATCCCCTCCCCACGCCCCGCCTCTGCCTAGAACCACCCAGCCCAGACTGAGGGCTTCCGCTAGCCTGATTCTTCAGGATTCCCAAAGAAGGATTTTAGCATTTCCTGCAATCATCCACTCAAGTGCTTTATAGTCCTGACACCAGGAAGTCATTCCCAGAAACTAATCTACACCCTCCTTCCGCAGCCCACGTCTCTGGCCCTGGGCTACACGGGCTTCCTCTCGCATCAAAGAATGACTTCTCCCGCACGTCTCTGGCCCGACAACCGATCCGTTCGGGGCTCCTCCGTCTCCCCTCCACCCCCGCTCCACCCAGCGGCCAGTGTGAGTACCTGCTTCTCGCGGTGGTAGAGGGAGGCTAGCGTGTAGGGCAGGATCTGCAGGGCCGAGAAGGTGAAGCCGGTGAGGGCGGCCGACGCGGTCACCACGGCCACGCTGCGCGACAGGCACATGGTGCCGGCGGCAACAGGGAAGGCCACCACGCTGGCCAGATAGACGGCCCGGGTGCCGAATCGCTGCACCAGCCGGTCCATGACCAGAGAGAAGAGCAGGGAGATGGCGCACTGCAGGAACAGCCCCAGGCTGCCCATCCGGACCCCTGCGGGGGGGGGTAGAAGAGGAAGTCAGCCCCGGAGCAGGAAGAGGCCGGATACACCCGGAGAGGGCTCAGAACTGGGGGCACCTGCCGTCCAAGCCTCGCTGTGTGGACCGCATCATCGCCATCCGGCTGCAGCAGCCTGAGCCGAGGCTCTTCCACTGCCCTTAGACGACGTGGCCAAAGCCTCTGGCTAAGGGCACAAGAAGACGTTCTATGGGTTTTTTTGGGGGGCCTGGCCTAGTGCTCGGCTCTCTACGAGGGTGTGAGGGAACACCAAGACAGCTCTGCCGTGGGCCCCGGGACACAGCTCGGGACGGCCTGAGCTGAAGGTCTGGCCCGGGAATGTGGTGAGTCAACAGGGGGTGCAGAAGGCACACTGAAGTTGGGGCCAGGCGGACCGGAGACCCGGCCCTGACTGCCCTACTCCCCCTCTTCCTCAACTAAGCTTAGCCTTTTCTTCTGGCAAATGGGGGCAATGACTCTGAGCAAACTCTCCGCGGCCCGAGGCTCTGTGGAGACGGGGCCCATTGTCCTGACAGGGAAATCGGGAACCCAGATGCACAGCTACAGGCCGGCACACACGGCGGGCTGTCCCCTGGGGGGCTGGTGGGGGGGGGGATCTCTCACAGCGCCCCCCCCCACCGCTGCTGAGGCCTTACCTTCATCATAGTGTCTCCGGGCCTCGGTGCCCGGCTCGGCCCGGGGCACACCCTGGTACAGCCCCTCGCCTACAAAGTCCGTGTAGAACAGCGTGAAGGTCATGAACGCCATCCAGCTGCACAGCTCGGCCATGAAGAGTCTGCGCAGGGTGCGAGGCACACGGCAGCAGAGCTGGTGCAGCCGGGGAAAGAGGGCGCCCAGGTTCCGGAAAGCCAGGCGGGTGTGGCACGGCCAGCAGTGTGGCCCCGAGGGGACCACCAGCCCTTCCGCCACCTCGGCCGGACCCAGCGCTGCCTCCTCGGCCACGAACAGTGTGGCCGCCACACAGGTGAGGAAGATGAGGGTGAGCAGGCCAAAGAGGCACTCTTCCTGGGTGCCCAGGTAGGGGGCCAGGGCACTGGCGTCCCAGTCGATTGCAGGCAGGAGGTAGCCCAGGCAGCCCCCGAGGCTGATCATGAAGGCATAGACGGAGAAGGCCTGGCGACAGTGGTCTGGGTCCCGGAAGAGGTCAGAGAGCAGGGCCTCCAGCGGGGTGAAGCAAACCTGGCCGCAGAAGTCCAGCAGCCCCACCCCCAGGATCAGCAGGGCCAGCTCCAGGGGCCTGGTGTCCGGGCACAGCAGCCCCGCCAGCCAGCCGGCCCTCGGGATGAGGAAGAGACTCAGCAGGACGCCCAGGGACAGGGCCCAGATGAAGGGCCTCCGGCGACCATAGCGCCCACGCCAGTGGTCACTGGCCGAGCCTAGGAGTGGGACCGAGACGAGGCCCAGCACTGGACCGATGCCTGCAGGAAGGACACGTCGTATGAGCCGGAGGGGCCGTGGGGAAGGGGGACCAAGCTCCTGGACAAGGACGGAAATGACCACGATCCTATCCCATGCAGGACCCCCCTCCGTGCTGGAAACAGTGCAGGGTATATCACAGACTCTAGTTTAGTCCTCGCAGCTAGGATCACTAACGCCCCAGCTTAAGATGGGCAAACTGATGCACCGAACAACTGGTAATGAGCCTTGAGCACAGGCACCCAGGTGGGGGTGGGGGGCAAGAGGCAGAGTTTCAACAGGCAGTCCGACCCCAGAGCCTGTGATCCTGGGAGCCACCCCAGGGTGACCACTTGCCTTCTGTGGCTTTTGCAGAACACATCTGCAGTGAGGGGCCCACCCCGGCCCCTAGGGGTAAGAAAGAGCCCTGGCTGGGAGACCCCGATCCTAGTAATCAGTAGCTAGCCCTCCAGCCTGGCTAAGTCACCCAACCGCTCATCGGCCTCCAGGACCTCTTCTGTGAGACGGGGGACCCCAAAGGCTGTTGCAAGGATTAAACGAGTAACAGAAATTAGAACGGGCCAGACAAAGGTGAAGAGCAGTGTCTCCCATGCGCCCGGCATTGTGCAGGGGTCTGGGGTATGGAGGTGACCACGGACTGTCCCTGTGCTCTTTTCCTGTTGGGCGGCCCCCCCGCCCCGCCCCAGCCCACCGCGCCTCCTCCGCCCAGCAGTGCCCACCCGCCGGCTCCACGGGCTCAGGAAGGGCGGCAGCCACCTCTCCCGCTTTGGGCAGAGGCACTGTGGCCCTGCCTCCTGGGTGTCGTGGCTCTGGAGCAGGAGGGAAGGAGGATGTGGCGACTCACCCAGCACCATGGTCATGAACTTCTCCTCGACCCCCACTTCCAGCAGCAAGGGCGGCACGTACGTGATGCCGGCGGCCAGGCACACCTCCAGGCCGAAGGTCAGCAGGTTGACCAGCAGCAGCTGGGCTTTCCGATGCCGCAGCAGGCGGCCGGCCCACAGCCTCTGTGCCATGGCGGGCCTCACTCGCTCCACAGCTGCCGATGCTCAGCCCCGCTCCGGACGCCCAGGCCTCTCCTCCTCGCGGCCACCAACTGCCCCGGCCTCAGCTGGGAGCCCATGTCTGCCAGCCTCCCGAGCAGGTCGGGCTCCTCAGCCCGCGCTAAACGCCGGTGGTCGCGGGCTGCCTCGGTGGGGACATAGCTCATCCCTGGGATCCTGGGAGGACAGGGACAATCAAACCCAGCCTGTGAAATCCTGGCAACCAGGCCTCCAGGATTCGTGCTGAGTTCTCTGAATCCTGTTCACTCCCAGGCTGACGACCGTGCCACCCCTTACTGCCAATCAGGAAATGCATGTTAATATTAGCCTAAGGCTGACATAACTAATAAGGTAAATATGATTTCTAAACCTCAGCACACTCCAGAGCCAAACAGATGTCCGTTTTTCTCTGTTTTGGAATATCTTTGCCATTGCCCTTGCCTGCTGGTAGGGAAAAAAGAAAAAAAAAAAAAAATCAAACCACCTGAATTCCCAGTTCCCCAGGCCCTGTTATCAAGGTGCCCCTGGAGACCCTCTGCCAGGCCTGGTGTGTTTGCTTCCTCTCTCCACGTCCCAAAGCTGGGCTGTTCAATTCCCCTTTGTTAGGAGTAGCACTTCCTATGCGGCGCTGCCTGGCCACAAGCCACGTTGCACCAGAACCCAAGCCACCAGAACCCGAGCCCCCAAGGACAAGGACAAGGGGGGGAGGGCGAGGAGGCTGTGGTTTGTTGGGTTGGGTTTTAACCTGTCACTGAAACCACTTAAAGAGGGCTCGCCTGGAGGAACCTCGGCCTGCAAACCTCTCCCTGGAGTTTCTCTCCGCACTCAACGTTCGTGGGGAAGAAACATTCCCACGTGTACTGCCCAAGTGTCACGGCATGGTGGGGCCTGTTCCCAGGTCCCTGCCTCACAGGGGCACAAAACGGCACCAGCTGGTGGCAACCGTAATGACCCCGGTGACCCGGGGCTGGCAGGAGGCCCCACCACTTTCCCGACAGCCTTTCTCTGCTCCCCAAACGGCTCCATTCTCAGCAGATAAGTCCCCGCGGCCCTCCCTGCTAGGCCTGCCTCCTGTGCATAGAGATCCGACTGGGGGAGCCCCCACCCTGCGCCCCCCACCCCCAGGCAATCGGCATCCAGGTCTTGCTTCCTGACAACAGGACCCAACACAGTTTGCTCTGTTTAGGGGTGACCACAAAAGAGGGAAAATCAAGTCAGCCACGAAGAGGAGTATATAAGGTGGGCCTTCGTGAGAAAAGGCAAGAGTCCCCTAACTTGTCACTCATCCCAAAGACGTGACGACAGAGCTTCATGCCACTCCTGGCTGGAGTCTGGACTGCCTTCACACCCATAAATGCGTGGAAGGGCACTGCTCAAGGGCATGGTCCACAGTCCAGAGGGCCCCCATCCCTGGCCCCTCCCCCACCCAGCACCTGGGGCACCCTCAGCCCTCCTTCACTCCCCTCCAATCTCAGCATCTCATCATCCGCCACTTCAACTTCTTTTCAAGTAACACTCAGCCTCCCAGGGCCTTGTGTGCTACAAAGCATGTGGTAGGTGCTCTCTGAAATATGGCACAGAGAAATCAGATGGCCACCAATCCAGGGTAAGATGTGTTTGTCCCATAACCACTTTCCAAGCCTTTGCAGCTGGCAGACCAGAAAGGAAGGCTGGGCAACCAGCAGCCTCCTCCCCAAAGTTCTGCTCAGACCCAGACCATCCACTTTGGGAAAGGGCATGGACTCCTATGGGGGTGGCATGGGGAGGAGTGTAAAATACTGACCCACGGGGCCCCTAAAGGGGCTGGGAGGGGGCCACACGTCAGTCTCTGAGCCAAGCCTCTCCCCTGCCACAGCATCCCCCACAAGGAAGGCAGGAGCCTGCACACAGACCAAGATAGGGGTACTCTCCAGCCTGGAGGGAGGGGTTCCAGGTCAAAAGGCTTCCAGCCCATTCTACTCCCCACCCTCAGTCTGGCAAGGCCCTAGACACTCACCTGCTGTGGGTAAAGTAACCAGATCCTCCCTGAGCAAACAGACTGTCAGACCCAGACTCACCCACAACCTGCCCACATTCCCAAACTCCTGTTGCACCCTGTGGTTTCAAGTGAATTGGAACTCTGCAGCAAAACACTCATCACCCCCCTGCCTCCTTCGCTTCCCTAGCCCAGCCCCCTGCTCCCAGGAAGAGGCAGGACACCCTCCTTAGCCCATGAGAAAGACAAGAAGACGAAAGGGGGTGAAGAGAGGAATTTCCCTTCATCCTCCTTCAGTCCAGATAGCCCATTAGCTGCCTCTCTCTCCCGCCGTCCCCCTGCCCCCTCCCCGGCTGCTGCACCAGGTAACTGGGGGCTGGGCCAGGTGAAGAATTCACTGAAAGGAGTTGGGAAGGAGGTGGGCAGGCTCCAAGCCCAGCTCGGGGCCCCTCTCTTCTTAGGTTGCTAAGCCCGTCCTCCCTCTTTTGACTTCTACTGTGCCCCAAGGTCCAGGGCCCTCTTGCCACCCCTAGAGTGGATTCTTCCCAGCCCAGAACTGCCCAAGGAAGTCCCGCACTCCCGGACCTTCCCCAGAGCCCCAGTCTCACCCACGACATCCCCACTCTGGGGTCCTCAAGGGGGGAAGGCACCACAAAGGACACCCACAGTGCTAACGGGCCACCTGCCGGCACCTCGGGGCGCGATCACAGAAGCCCACGCCCTGCCCGGTGCCCAGGCCCAGAGGGGCGGGGGAGCAAGCGGTTCCCACACCCCACACCCCTTCGTGGCCACCACTCCCTCCTGCAGGCTGGGGGCACGCTGCCCACCAAAGCCTCTAAGTGACAGATGACTGCCGGCACCCATTTGGGGGCACTCCCTTGTCTTCCTCAGGGAATCAGCCAACCGAGCTCAAGTCACCTCAGTACCCTCCGCTGTCAGAGGGGCTTCTGACTCAAATCCTCCTGTCCCACTGCTCCCAGAGCACTTGGCCTGTCTGGCAAACAGAAGATCAACCTGAAGAGCCGGCCTCCAGGGGCTCACCTGGTAGGGAAGTGGAGGTACCGAAAGCGGGGAGTGTGGCCTGACCTCCCGCAAGGACAGCAGCCTTGGGGAGGACAAGTCCCTCTCAAGTTCCAAGTATCTGTCCTCCAATGACAGGACAGCAAGAAGGCTGGAAGAAACCCAAATCCTCCAGGAACCTCCATGGAGCTCTGCCCCAGGCCATCTTTCCTCATCCCTGGGGAGCAGAACCCAAGCACACTGGGCCCGGTCAGCGAGCCCAGCCCCAGAGAGCAGGAGCCCTGTGGGCAACCCTCCCAACCCTCCAGCGCCCACCCTCGCGCGAGGGGCCTGGGAAACGTCTACCCATAGGATGCATGGCTGAAAGCAGCGTGGGGCTGGGGGTGGGCGGTGGAAGAGATGGGAAAGACCGAAGGGGCTCCCATCCCCACCCCCACTCGGGAAACCCTGGCCAGACCCCCAGAGGGGGCAACTCCTGAAGTTTCAAAGGTGGTGAGGGGACGGCACAGGCCCTCGGGCCGGGATGCCCCACGTTGGCTTAGGCCACAGGCGAGCACGGGGCAATGAAACTGAGCAGCGAGAACAAACTTGGCCTGAACATTCTCCAAAATTCGAAAGACCGAGTGAAGGAGGTGGGAGGAAAGGCGAGAGCCCACTTCTGGTAGCTCCCCACGGGAAGGGAGGGTCAGAGGGACGCATAAAGAGGCCTTTGAGGGCTTTCAAAGGGGCGGCTGCCACCCTCGCCCGAGGTGGAGCTGGGGGGAGCGGATTCCCTCTGCTGACAGACAGAGGCCGGAGGAGCCGGGCCGGGGGCAGCCCCGCCGCGGGACAGTGTCAGGCAGCAATTCTATGGGCTCTTTATGCAGGCCCGCGTCCCCCCACCCCGCCCAGGCACATCAAACGCCGCGGCCCCCACCCTGACCCCAGCAGCTCCGCGACCCTGCGTCCTCCCTCCACTCACAAAGCCGCCCCGGCTTTCTCACACGCTCCTCTACCCTTCACAGCCCCCAGGCGGCCCCTCCCGCAGAGAAGGAAACGGGGTGGGGGGGTTCCCTCCAGGAATAATGACTCAGCTGCAGAAAGGGGGTGGGGTCACTCTTGGCCAATCTCCCCAACACACACCCCACGGGAGGCTGCCGGGAGGGCGGGTGAGGAGAAACCCCCAGGTGGAGGCTACGAGGCTGCAGAAAGCGGGGGGGGGGACCCCCATTCCTCTACACCGGCCTGGATCCTAGGATCTCATGCCACGTTGAGCTCTCCCCAGGCCCTCTAGGTTGGGGGCAGGGAAGAGGGCTGGGGGCTCACCAGCCCCGCATCCCTGTGACCCAACCCCTTGCCTCAGTCCCAGAGGACCAATGTCCTTGGCCTTACGCAGTGAAACCTAGCACACTGCACTCCCGAAATGAGCTCTGCCCTCGTGGGGCCCTGGGGCGCCCCAGAAAGAGGCAGTGCTGGCCAGCCAGGAGACCTGAAAAGGAGCATCCTTGTGAGGCAGTCACTCCCATTACAGCCCCCGGTCGGAGGGGGTCGGGGGCCTGGGCACCGGGGGGGGGGGGGGGCGGGGGGACGCGCACAGGAGGAGACTGCGCCCGGTTTGTGCCTTCCTACCCACATTCAGTCTTTGATTCTCGGGCTCAAACTTCCAAAGAAGTGAGGGTCTGCTCTCCCCCCCACGCCACGCTGTAAAAAAGGCAGTGATCTGCAGAAATACCCCAGGCCCACGCTTTGCAGGGCTCCCCCAGACACCTGAACACTCTGCTCAGAATGCAGCCTCTCCACCTCGAGGGAACTGTCAGAAAGAAGAAGGGCTGGACAGAGGGGAGGAGGACCCCACCCCCGCCCCCACCCCAGACTCGCTCCCTAGCGGCTGCCTCCCCCAGGGCCCAGAGGCCAGGGATTTGGAGTTCGCCCTGCTGCGCTGCCTTTTCTTCACTCGGACTGGAAGCCTTCTGCTTAGCAGCTTGTCAGAGAGAGTGAGGGGGCTGCAGGCCCAGACACAAAGGGGGATTAGGGAGAAACCTCTGGGCCTGCAGAGTAATCCATCAAACTCTCTCCCGGCCGCCAGCACCGGCCTCTTCCCACTCAATTCCCCTTCCAGCTGCCGCAGGCCCCCCACCCCCTCCGGCTCCTGAGCCCTGTCACTTCGGGCAGCACAGAGAATCCCAGGCCCTGGGGGGGGCAGAGGGGGCACACCGCAGACACTGGGGAAAGGGCAATGGCTCCCTCCCCCCACTCACCCCCAATGTGTGAAAACCCAACAGGTGGCAGTGGCTTGGAGGAAAGTTGCTTTTGTTGCCCTGTCTGAGAGCTCCAGCCCAGCTTCTGAAAGGAAACAAATGTGAAGAGGTTGGGGGGAGGGGAGGGGAAAGGGCGGGGCGGGCAGTCCCCGGGAGCCCATTCTCTTCTCCCCACCCCTCTGCAATCCAGTGACCGGAGTTCTGGGGCTGGTCTGACCCTCACCTTGGCCGGTCGGTCCTGGCCAGCCTAAGTGGAGGTGAAGCACCTTCCCAAGGGGTCACCTGGCAATCCCATAGTGACACACATCTGACTCCAGGCGGTGACCTCCCAGACTTCCTTTCTGAGAACAGTGGCGACCCAAGGTCACACTGGGTCACCTTGACCAAGTGCCCTCCGAACCAAGTGCCCTCTTCACCCTGGAGCTCTCTTCTACCCCAGGGGCCGCCAGCCTCTTCATCCTGGCGGGTTCAGCAGCGAGCCCCTGGTGGTGGCAGCCCGATCCGGGTCTGCGTGTGCCAACTCCCCCACTCAGGTGACCTGGGTAGGGGCCCTCCCGACCCCGCATGAGGCAGGTACCACGAGTACACCCATTTGCCAGGCGAGGACACGGAAATGAATACGATCCACCCCCTGGAGACAGCTTGCGCAAGTTCCTGGCGGCCCCTCCCCAGCCCAGAAACCTGGCAGAGGGCTCTCTCCATCCCAAACAGCGGCAGCAGAGATCAGAGGGGGGCGGCTAGCGGCCTTTCTTCTCCGGTAGCATTCCCCACACCCTCGAGCCGCCCACACCAGCACTCTCGCCCCTTTGGCGCCCCGCCCCCGGAGGCAAGAGGAATGCCAGGAATGTAAATGCTTCCCCAGGTGCTGGCCCCAACAGGTGAGGAGAGGTCACTGCGGGGACCTGCCCAGGGGCTGAGGCACCCAGTGGAGGGTGGAATCTACCTCCCACAGTTCTGAGACAACGGCGGGTCCCACCCCCAGGGACAGGAATCATAGTGGCTGACACCCGCTAACTGTCCAGAAGGTGTCTGGCGTGAGCTGGATACCTGACATACCTCTCTCTCCGATTCCAACCGTTCAAAAATGCTGCCAAGTGCTCTGAACTGGGAACCAGGACAGTCCAGTCCAGTTCCAGTGGCTTTTGCTGCTGTAGAGCCTGGACAAGCCGTTTTACACACGCACACGCACACACACACCCCTACCATGGACTCACACATGTAAGATGAGAACTAGCCTACATACCGTCTAAGGTTCTTTACAACCGTACAGCTAAGTGATCTCACACCCACCTGCCCCCCCACCCCACTCCCTTCCCCAGCCTCAGGTACGGTGCTCTCCCTGGACAGGTGCCTACTAAGTGCTCACTGCCAAGGCCACATGGCACTGGGGAGGGGGGTTTCATAGCCTTCTATGATAGACAGGCCCCGGGGAACCAGGTGGAGAGGGGCTCCCCAGGTGCACTTACCCCATCCTCCACCTGCCAACACACTGCTGAAGTACAACAGAGTGCCAGGGGTTAGTGGCCCCCTGAAACCGAGCCAAGTAACCGAGACATCTGAGGGCAGAGTTGCCCTCTTCCCTACTCCCTCCCAGAGCTGGACTCCAATTTCCGGGCAGAAATTGGTAAATTCTTTCTCTACTTGGGCCACAATAAATGGTTCCCTACAAAGTGGGGTAGCGGTACCAAGAAATCCCTTGGTCCAGGGTGGGCAGGAGAATGGGGAGCTTGGCACAACCTCCAGGCTGCTGGAAAGTTCTCTCCCCCTGCTGCCTTCTCAGTTCCTACCGCCCCTGTGAAGTGAAACCTGAACAGCCTCCCTCCTAGTGAATTTGAACTTTGCCAGTCAGCCAGGCCGGGCAGCTCTCCCCATCCTGCACAGCCAACCCTTGCCCCCTTCCTGCAGACTGGCCTCCCTTAGGAGGTGCAAGCACACAGAAAAGAGGCAGGGCATGGAGGGTCTGGACAGACCTACCGACGAGCAGATCCTCGGGCTGAGAGTAGGAGCAGGATGCTGGTCCTAGCTCTGCGATGTCCCACCTCTAAGGTCTCGAATTCAACGGTCTCTCGGGCCCTTTCAGCCCTGATATCCTACGGTCTGTGACCAGTCCTATTTATCATCAGAGGGCTCTGGGCCAGAGCCAGCCCTATGGAAATGTGTTCTCAAAACCCCAGTCACTCAGTAGTGAGCAGGGTGCAAGGGGTTTCAAAAAAGGACTCTTTTATTAAAGAGTCCTAGTTTGCCCACCCTTGGAGGAAGTATGCCTCAGTGCACGCAACCTAAGCTCCCCCAAAGGAATGTCAAAGAGCTCTAAAACTAACTCGCTCACTCACTCACCCACCCACCCATCCAACACTCGCTGAGATCCAATTGCGGGCAAGCCCACCGTGAAGGTGCTGGGGATGTGGAGATAATGCCTGCAGCCCCCTTTGGCAGTGCTAAGACATAAGTCCCTAGAGTTGGGGGCCTAAGGTGTAGGACATGACCAGCTCTCCCAGGGCTTCCTGGAGGAAGAAGCCATGTTGCGGAACCTTGAGCAGGTCGGAACTATGCAGAAAAGGGCAAATATCCACAAAGCACAGCCACTGGAGCCTGGCACTTCTACACACACCTCCCTCTCCTTCTGGCCCCTCCCCAGTGAGGCATGGTGGAAAGAACACCAGACCCCAAATCATGCCAATGAGTTTCGATCTCAGATCTGGCCCCAAGATGGAGGAATTTATCAGTGCTGGACCTGATTTTCCTTCCCAAGTATTGCCATGCTCCAGTTACTTCCTCCGGATGCCTCCTCATTCCCCTGACCCCTGTCCAGCTCAAGTCCTGTATCTCCTCTAGGGCTCCCTAGAACCCAAGCCGTCAAGGATCCCCCCTTTCAGGGATGCCCGGGTGGCTCAGTCGGTTAAGCGTCTGTCTTCGGCTCAGGTCTCAAGCCTTGCATCCAGCTCCTTGCTCATTGGGGAGCCTGCTTCTCCCTCTCCTTCTGCCTGCCGCTCCCCCTCTTTCCTCCAAATCTTGCTGCGCTCAACAGGCAGCCCTCAGGGTTGCATACTGCTAGTGGTCCTTCTGGCCTCTTTCCCCACCCCCTGCCCCACTAGCCCTCAGCTCCCGGAAGGAAAGGACCACAGTCCCCGTCCAGGACCTAGAAGGGCGAGTGCTCAACAGAAGACTTTCCAGGCGAGGCTGAATCAGGATTCCGGTCTGATGCAACGTGACCAGCCTGCCAGGGATCCAGGCAGGGCCACACTCGAGGTAACTGGGTGCTCAGCTCTTTCCAGCGCCAGGAGTGGGAAACTAGATTGTCACATCCCTAGGGATGGGCTGTGTGGTTCCAGCTCGGAAACTATTCGTGCCAGCTCAAAGGATACTCGAGATTAGAGGTTGGGGTGAGACATAACAAAGAGCATTCGGGAAGGAGGGATTTGTCTCCGGCTGGCTGCTCCTGAGGGCAACTATCCGGCTGGGCATTGGGTCTGGCCTGAAATTGGTGACTGAGGGTCCAGGGGACCAGAGGCTGGTCTCCAACCCCTTTCTTGCTGGCTCATCCCAGCTTCCCAGAGAGAGTGGTCTCCAGAATTAACAAAGAAGAAGGGAACAACCATGCACTGAGCACCTGGCCTGTGCAGGCACTTTGCAAAACATGCCTATTTCATGTAATCCTCACTGGAACCTTGCAAGGTGAAAATACCATCCTCTCCATTTTACAGACTCAGACACCACGGCCAACAGGTGAGGCAGGCCCGTCTCCGATATAAGAGGCGAGAAGCCCTACAAGTCATTCAGAGTCAGTGGCAAACTGGACTTCTTCCCATGGAGGGGGAAACACAGACCTCATAGTAGGAAAAGGGATTAAACAGGAAGTTCTGGCCAGATATCAGGACCATCCCGTGATGGCTCGGTCAGCCCTCGCCCCCCCAGCAGGGACACTTAATACACTAGACAAAGCTCCACACGGCAGCTCTGATGCTGGGGGTCAAGTGCCATCAGCATTCGAGACGCTGGGCCTGGTACCAACTGGTCCAGCCTCTGTCCTTGCTGTCCAGCAAACAGGGCCTCTGACTATTCAAAGAAAGCCAGGCTGGGTTTTTCTTCTGGCTATCAGAAAGCAATGCAGCCCAAGGGCTGGGGCGGAGGGGTGGGGGTGGGGGGGCAGACAGAGCAGAACCCTGACTTCAGTATGCCCCCTCCTCCTCATATAGTTTCCCTAAAAATCATAGCAAATAACCCTTCTGCATAGAAGCCTCAATCTTTCAAGATACATATTCACCTCTATTACCTCCTGGTATTCTCTTCCACCTTGAGGAGACAGGCAGGGCATGGGTTTCTGGACTGATTAAAAAACAAGTCACACACAGTATTGAGGGAGGAGAGACCAGGATGTCCAGTCCTGGTGTGTTCTTTGCACTAGACCACAGGTTCAACAGCAAGTAGGTCATTCACAGTTTACATATAGTTATATATGGTCTAATTCCCCGGCTCAGAAACTCTGGTTTCTAAGCAAAAACCACAAAGACCGCCTCCATTGTCACAAAATAACAGCCGCTGACATTGATCAGGCTCTTTTTACACACCCCGGCTGTGCTTGAGCTTCACCTGCATCTGCTCCTTTAATCCTCACAATACGGTGAGGTGGGCACTATGATCCTCATCTTATAGTGGAGGAAGGTGAAGCACAGAGAAGTGAGGTAACTTGTGCAAGAGGAAATGGGGTTGAAATTCGGGCACCTGGGTGCTGGAGGCCAGTCTATTCACTAGTCATGCAGACTCCCCAAGGTCCGGGAGACCTTGCTCCCAAAGATACAAGAGCAGAACCCAAGCAGAGAGTCCCAGGCTAGGGGCTGCTGTCCATTCGGTCCTGGGTGATAGACACAGTAAGTACTAGCTAACGTTTATTGACCACTTATTACCTAAGGCACAAAGTCCAGTGCTCTGTATGCATGATTTAATAAAGCTCTACACTTTTCATATTTTACATATTACACATACAATCAGCTATTTATATTTAAGAAACAAAAAAAGGTACGGGGCACCTGGCCCCGGAAGAGCATGCAACTCTTGATCTCGGGGTCCTGAGTTTGAGCCCCAAATTGGGTGTAGAGCTTACCTAAATAAACTGATTAATTAATTTAAAAAAGAGCTGTAACGTGTTACCATTATTATTATCAGCTCCATTGTGCAGCCAGGGATACGGAGGCTTTGAAGACGTTCAGTAACTTGCCCAACATTCCACAGCGAGTAGAACAGCCAGGATAGAAAGCCTGTCTTTCTGCCCATCTAGGTCCTTACCCATAATGCTGTGTTGTCGGGCTCTAATGGTCCAAATGATAGTACTTAATCTCACCTTCCGAGTCCTCAGACCATCCCCACCCTTCCGCCTTGTTCCTCCAGAGCCCTGCCCAGGCTGAGAGGGGGGACGCCACACCATCCCGCCGCCACCTGGTGGCCTGGAAGGACCTGGGTGGGCCACCAAGAATCACTGAGCGGTTCCTCCTCCCCCGCCCCCTCCGGGATAACCCGAGAGCCAGGAGGGACAGGGGAGTTCACCATACCCTGCATGAGTACCCAGGGAAACTTCCCCTCACACGCCCCACACACATACTCCAACTGGGGCTTGTATGTCCACAGCTGTACATTCAGCCACAGCTGTATTTTTCTCTTCAGACTCATCCTGCTGACTCAAGCTCCATTTTTCTGAGCACTTTTAGAAAAACAGAGTCCTGGCTCTATGACAGGCCCGGGGGGAGGAGATAAGGGAGGAATGAGGGGTTGGGACCCATCCAACCGAAGGGCCTGTGACCTCAAATACCGGAGCACTCCCTCCCTAGGAGAAGCTGCTCTGTGCATTTCCCCAGGCTTCCCTTCCAGCCTGTCCCTCCTGGGCTCTCCCCTCCCTATGCCATTGTGCCAGTCCGCTCCCCAAGCCTTGGGCAGGTGAGCCCCACACCAAGGCTGTCTCGTTCTGAAAGGAGATCTGCTAGGTGCATCAGGACAGGCAGCCAGAGGCCCCCCAGGGCCTCACCCCCACCCCTGAGCAAGGCTTCCAGGAGCGCAATAAGGGTGGCTCTGGGCCCCGGGGCACGGGCTATGCCCGGCTGCAGGGCAGCAAAACAGCAGCTGGGCTATTCTTAGTGTCCGCTCCACTGGGATCAGGTCTGCGTAACAGCTGAAGGGCAAGTCCTCACCAGGTACCCCCGGTGCCAAACCCCTCCCTAGCCCCAACTCTGGCCCCTGGACAAAGGAGGAAGCAGGGTGGCAGGAGTAGCCCGGGGGGAGGAGGAAAAGCTGAGCAAGTCAAGAGTGTCTGTGAGGAAGATGGAAGCTGATTCAGAGGTCAAGGGCAAAAGCAAGTCACAGGGG
Source organism: Neomonachus schauinslandi (assembly GCF_002201575.2). Taxonomy (NCBI): domain Eukaryota; kingdom Metazoa; phylum Chordata; class Mammalia; order Carnivora; family Phocidae; genus Neomonachus; species Neomonachus schauinslandi. The sequence goes on along the minus strand of NC_058408.1, from coordinate 24,746,265 downwards.
CGTTCCTGCGCTTGAGGGGAACAGGAGACTATGGGAAGGACTGGCTCTCACTCCGGAGACACGCCGCAGGTCCCCGGGAGCTTCTCCAGCAGGCCATGCGGCTGCCTAAGCCCAGAGCCCCGAGAAGCCATAGCGGACGCCCAGGTACCATCTCATCACACCTGTTTGCTGATCTCTGCATTGTCACCTTCCCTACCTGAGGGCCCCGGGAGGCGCGGAGAAAAGGGCCTCTCCTTTTCTCCCCCCGCGCCCCGAAGGATGACCGAGGCGGCGGGGCAGGGGGCAGAGGAACCCACACACCTGCACACTCCAGCCTCAACTCTCTGCCCAGAGCCCGGCCCCAAGACTAACGTCCGAGAGCGCTCGGTCACCTCTCCCGCCCTCCGTAACCCCGCACTCCAGCCCAAGCAAGCTGGCCCGGGCCCGGGGACCCCGCGGCATCCCGGCCGCCGGCCCCCTTCCCGGCTCCCCAGTCCCGGACTGTGCGCGCCGCGGTGACTCATCCCGTCCCTTTCCGGTGAAGCCGAGACAAGGGAAGAAAATAAATGCAACTTTCCAAAGAAAACTCTGACGCTGAAGCTGCAACGGGAGCGAGCGGCCGGTCCGCCCGCCGTCTGCCCGGTCCGGGGCTCCCGGGAGGGCCCGCTCCCCGCCTACCCGCCGCCCGGCGCGGGACAGCGCGGGGACCCGGCGCTCCAGCCCAGCCCGCCCTCCGCGGAAGAAAGCCCCGCTCCGCGGGGACCGAGCGGCAGGACAGGGGGGCGCGCCCGGGGCCCGCCACCTCCCCCGAGAGTCTCGCGGGGCGCAGAACACGCCACCCCGCAGAGCTCGGCCGCGCGGCGCCGCTCCCTCCCCCGCGCCGGGGGTCCCCTCCCCCGGGAGAAGAGGGGGCGCGCGCCTACCTGGCCGAGGCGTGCGGCTGTCACCCGGGGCCGGCGCGTGCGAGCTCGTCCCCCCGCCCCCCCACCCCGCCTCCTCCCAATGCGCGCCAGCCGGCCGCTTTTAAATCTCCAGGTTGCTCGGCGGGGGGAGAGAGCATGCGCGCTGGGGCTGCGGGAGGGGGGGCGGGGCGAGGCGGGGCGGGGCGGGGGTGGGGGGTGCGCGAGGGCTGGGGAGGGGTGGGGCTGGTCCCCGGGGGGAAAAAGCGGGCGGTCTCGGAGCGGTCTTTGTAGCCGCCACCGAGACGGGCAGCCCCCGCGTGGCTCCCCGACTGCCCTGTCATTACCTAGGGCCGTGCACCGCCCCCTCGCCGCTCGCCGCCAAAACATTTAGGTAAAAGCTGCTCCGCAGGGCATCTCCCGTCCCCGGAGCCAGTCTGCGACCATCACCCGCACGTGCTGTCCTGGCCGCCCGCCTGGCGCGGGGCTGAGCTGCACCGCCCCCAGCCAGGACCAGCCCTTGAAAGGAGAGGGCACGTTCTCCCCCAGTCACTCTTCCTACCGTTTGCTACCCTCTGAAACAGAAGGAGCTTCCTTATAGCGAACTCAGTCCCTCTGTCTGAAGCTAAAAGCCGAATTTCAATTTGTTGTCCCCTGAAGGATGTGTATGGGGAAGAGGGAGTGATGCGCTGCCAGTAAAATGTTCCCTTTGTCAGCTGTTGAGCAAGGTCCCAACAGATACCGTGCTTCCAGAATGCCTTTGACAGGAGTGGAACAATGCAGGTGAGAGATCGGAGAACTGGAGGCCCAGGCTGGCCTTGGGTGGGGGAGGCCCAGCTGTGTCTTTTTTCCTTCATGGGGTTTTATTGGGGTGTAGAGAAATCCCACTATGTGGGTTCTTGACTTGACTGCCACAGCATCACAAGAAGATGCCTTTGAAGGGGAGGACCTCGTTGGCTGTAGCCCTGGACTGGGCACTGGGTCCCTGGGACCCAGTGCTGGCCCTGTCACCAACCAGGTGTGATGGGAAGCAAGCCCCTTCCATATCCTGGGCCTCGGTAAGGAGTTGGCCAGGGCATCTCTAAGGGCACGGGAGCTGGGAGGCCAAGAAGAGAGGGAAGCAGAGAAGGGGGAGAGGAGCAATGGAGCCCCTGTGGGGTGGCCGTGGGTGGAGGGGGAGGTAAGGTGCAGAAGGGAGCAGAGCAAAGTAAGAACTTTCTGAGTCACTAAACAAGTTTCACTTGGAAACTGTCTCAGCACTCACTCCTCCAACAGGTGACCCTCTTAGCACCCCAGTGGCTTTCCCAAGCCTTTGGCATATCCACGTTGCGGCCAGCAGGGAGACTAGGGTAGAGTCCTGGGTCCCTGAGCTGGTGTCCCCCCTGCCCCAAAAAAGAGGGCAGGAGTCAGAGGGAATCTCAGGTCAGCTGGAAAATTACAGAATAGGAGAGAGTGGACGATGGTATTTTCCAGGCTTGGGGAAAGAACTCTGGGAGCAGGAGGGACTTGTCCGTCCTGCCTCAGCGGAATAGCAACCCCTCTCTGCCCCCTTGACTTTAAGCCAGGAGCCGACATGCCTTATGCCTTGTGACCTGGGAAAGCGGGAGGAGGGCTCAGGGCAGTGACCAGACAGTGTGGTATGAGATCCTGGACCCTATCCAGCAGTGGCCACCTTAGTAAGTAAGTGCAGGTGACCCTTCTTTACCAAGCCAGGTAGAAGCCCTCTCCAGGGCCTGCCCACCCGGCACAGGGCACGGTTGGGCCCTCTGCTATGAAGATGCGCCCTCCTCCTCTTTCTGCTGGTGTAGCCTCATGTCACGATAATAATAATTAACTATTACTGATGGTGCCAGGCACTTTCTACATGCTGTCCATGTCTTAGCTCACTCCTTCCTTATGACAACTCAAGACTCCGGTACCGTTTTTGGATGAAGAGACTGAGGCATTCCCATAGTCCAATGACGACTCCACACCTGAGTGGAAACTTGTTTAGTGACTCCACACTCTCTGAGCTCCAGAAACAAGGCAGGGGCTCACCAGTGACTTCAAAGTCTTAGAGAAAGTCCTGACAACCCTACTACTTCTCACATTGCTGGGTCCTTTTGCACAAGTGGCCCCTTCTCTAGGCCTCAGTTCCCCTTTAAGTCTACTGTAGGAAAACCACCATGTCCCTTTCCTTCCTCCCTGCCCCCACCACACACACACACACACACACACACACACAGCCTACTCCCTAGCCACTTCCCATTTATAGGAAATGGGGGATGACGTGAGGAGCAAGGCCATCCTTGGGGAACGGCTAATAGTCTGGCTGGATATTGGAGAAACCGAAGATGCTGGCAAAAATGCATTAGCAGCTTCTGCTCCAGCCCCCACCCACAGCCCCTTCCCATTATCCCTGGGCTCAGAACAAGCATCATCCTTTCTACAGAGATAAGATACACAACTGGGGCTGGTTAGCCTAGAAGAAGGCTGAGAAGGCACGAAGGATCTGGCTCCCCTTGATGTTCCATCTCGTCCTGCCATCTCCACCCCCCAATGACTGTGGCCCCTTAAAGGCCTCTTTGCTTCTTCCCCTGCTTGCCTAGGGATGAGGGGTGAGCAGGCTGTTAAGCGTAAAGGCCACCAGCAGGGCCAAATCCTGGCTGTGGACTAGGAAGGCGGAGAGATGTGTCCCCTGGACACAGTAATTCCATCTATGGGATTTCTGTTGTGGCAAAATAATCGGTGATACAGTTGTCAGAAGTATGTACAAGGTGTTCATCTCATCATTCTTCATAACGGTGAAAAACTAGAAACAGTTTAAATGGCAGAATAATAAGCCATTGGCTAAGCAATTTATGGCAAATCCCTATAGTGGAACATTATGCCACCATTAAGAAAGGTGATAACATAGACGGATTTTATTTTATTTTATTTTATTTTATTTTATTTAAAGATTTTATCTAGGGGCGCCTGGGTGGCTCAGTTGGTTAAGTGACTGCCTTCGGCTCAGGTCATGATCCTGGAGTCCCAGGATCCAGTCCCGCATCAGGCTCCCTGCTCAGCGGGGAGTCTGCTTCTCCCTCTGACCCTCCTCCCTCTCATGCTCTCTGTCTCTCATTCTCTCTCTCAAATAAATAAAATCTTAAAAAAAAAATAAAGATTTTATGTATTTATTTGACAGAGAGAAAGCGCACGCACACGCAAGCACACAAGCAGGGGGGGCGGCAAGCAGAGGGAGAGGGAGAAGCAGGCTCCCCAGTGAGCAGGGAGCCCAATGCAGGGCTCCATTCCAGGACCCTGGGATCATGACCTGGGGCGAAGGTAGACGCTTAACCAACTGAGCCATCTAGATGCCCCTATTTCTATTTTTTTTTTAAGATTTTATTTATTTATTTGAGAAAGAGCACAAGTGGGGCAAGGAGCAGAGGGAGAAGCAGGCTCCCCACTGAGCAGGGAACCAAATGGGGAGGGGGGTGCTTGATCCCAGGACCCTAACATCGTGACCTGAGCCAAAGGCAGTTGCTTAACTGACTGAATCACCCAGACTCCCCAAAAGATTTTATTTTTAGGGAATCTCCACACCTAGTGTGGGGCTTGAACTCATAATCCCGAGACTAAGAGTCACATACTCTACTGACTGAGCCAGCCAGGCATCCCCCTGTAGAAGAATTTTAATTGACAGGGAAACACTGATGATATATTACCAATGAAAATAGCTGACTACAAAACAGCATGCACAGCGGGATATACATTTTTTTTTTTAATTAGGTATATATGGCAATATGGCATCTTGGATTGGATCTTGGGATAGAAAAAGGACATTAGTGGAAAAACTGGCAGAATCTGAATAAAATCTGCAGTTTAGTAAATAGTACTCCACCCGTATTAATTTCTCAGTTTAGATAATTGTACTGTGGTTACATTAACATCAGAGGAAACTAGTTGAAGATTATACGGGAACTCTGTATTATCTTTGCAACTCTTTTGTAAGTATAAAATTATTCCAAAGTAAAAGTTTTTAAAAATTAAGTATATATTGGGGTGGTAGAGCATGAGGACTCTTGATCTCAGGGTCGTGAGTTCAAGCCCCATGTTGGGCTGGAGCCTACTTTAAAACAAACAAACAAACAAACAAACAAACAAAAACCTTAAGTATATGTCTATGCAGAAGAAATGATTAAAAAAAATAATAACCAGGGATGCCTGGCTGGCTCAGTTGGTATAGCATGTGACTCTTGATCTCTGGGTCATGAGTTCAAGCCCCACAATGGGCACAGAGCTTACTTAAAAAACATAAATAAGGGGTGCCTGGGTGGCTCAGTCGTTAAGCGTCTGCCTTCGGCTCAGGTCACGATCCTGGGGTCCTGGGATCGAGCCCCGCATCGGGCTCCCTGCTCAGCGGGAAGCCTGCTTCTCCCTCTCCCTCTTCCCCTGCTGTGTTCCCTCTCTCGCTGTGTCTCTGTCAAATAAATAAAAAAACTTCTAAAAAAAACATAGATAAGTAACCAAAAGGTGAACACTGGTTTTCTATAATTGGGAAGGCGATTTTGATCTGGGGGTGCACACTAGGGAAACTTCTGTATCTCCGTGTTTCCTATATGGATCCCAGATTGCTTTTATAAATAGAAAGACTCAATAAACACCATTTTTTATTTTTATTATTTATTTATTTATTTATTTTTAAAGATTTTATTTATTTGAGAGAGAGAGAGAGAGAGAGCACAAGAGGGGGGAGCGGGAGAGGGAGAAGCAGACTCCCTGCTGAGCAGGTAGCCCGATGCGGGACTCGATCCCGGGACTCCAGGATCATGACCTGAGCCGAAGGCAGTCGCTTAACCAACTGAGCCACCCAGGCGCCCCAAACACCGTTTTTTTAAAAAAGATTTTATTTATTTATTAGAGAGAGAGAGACAGCGAGAGAGGGAACACCAGCCCCAGGGCCTCCTTACCGGAGAGGTTTGTGCGAAAATGAAGTGGAGCAGAGCTTGAGGAAAAATGAAGAAAGAACTGGAGGGTTTATACCCACACACCTGGACCATATTTCCACCATGAACAAAAACTTCGTGGGCACAGAAGAGGAAGAAATTGAACCCACTGAAAGAAGAACTGGACAACCACATCTTCCCTCTCAAACCTCAAGCTTGGGGATGACAACAGCTTCCGGTTCCTGAGGTCACTCATGCTCCCCTTGGACTGTCATTGCTAGAAGCTGGAGCCTTGGAATTGCTGGCCAATGCAGCCCCCCATTACACCGCAGGGGACAGCACAATTGGAGTGGCGCCCCAAGCAGGGAAGGTTTTAAAACAACAAACACCTTCAAGGGTACTTCCTTCAGGAAATTACCCTCTGACCTTGAAAACCAGAAACCCTTTTACGAAGAGAACTTTCCTCTGGATTTAAACTTCCTTCTGAGTTCTCTGCCCCACATGCCCACCTGGGCCCCTTGGGGAACCAAGGGAGAGACCAAAACTGCCTCCAAAGCAGAGAGATCCAGCGGAGCAGAGAGCAGAGGTGGGGAAATGTGGTGCCTGCCCAAGGTGCCTTGCAAAGGTGTTGACTTTGGCAGCCAAGTCAGTGTCAAAAAGGAATGGCTTCAGAGGGCCAACCTAGAGCAGAGGAGAGAGTCACGGGAGCCAGATCACAGATGAGTTCATTAAGGGAGTGGGGTCCCACGCAGCTGTAAGCAAGTTAAAGATGGTGGGGCCATTGTAGGGTTTTTAGGTACCAGGTAAGGGGTGAGCCTGGGTGAGCACAGTGGCCCTTCCCAGCTCTGAGAGCCAGTGAAACCCATCCCATTCTCCTCTCAAAGACCAGACCTGAGTCCTTTAGCCTCCCCCATATTTTAGGGGCATCAGCAGAATGTTCAAGTCCAGAAGCCTTAGAACTGGAGCGGAGAGGGCTCAGTTTGAGAAACCAACAGGCTGGTCGGGACTGGGGTTAGAGGCTGGAAGGGACCCCTTCGGGGCAGTGAGGCAGAGGTGAGAAAGATAACGCTGTCTCCTTCCCGGAATGGGTTTCAGGAGTAAACCAGACAACTTCCCTGTAAGGGCCTAACTGGGAAAGACACTTGTTAACTGGGCTGGGTTCTAAAATGCCTGGAGCAACGAGGTGATTATGTTGCTGTGAATGCCAGGGATTCAACTCCAGGAGCTCAGGCGCCTGAGGGGCCAACTACCAGGTGGGGTTGGAGAATGGGGAGGGACAGCCAGAGGCGACCCGGCTCCCCGGCTCCCCGGCTCCCCGGCTCCGGGCATCCTGCCTGCCCTGAGCTCTCCCACCAGCTGGTCTCTGAGAGTCTGTGTCTCCAGTGGAAAAAGTGTGGGCTCTCCAAGGCTCCTCACCAGGCATCCCGTCATTCATTTCTCATTCAACAAACATTTATTAAATAACAATTACAAATCAGGCTCTGTGCTGGGGTGTAGTAATTTGACGCCTGCAAGCAAGTCACTTAACCTGGGAGTCTCAATTTTGATGCAGAAAGCTTGTCGGTAAGAATGTAGGTTGTTGCCTAAATAGGGGAGAATCATCCAGTCTTACCTGGGGAATCCCACCCGTGACGCCGCGCGGGGGTGGGAAAGAACGGGCTCGGCGCGCTCTCTGCCCTCGTGCGGGGCAGTCTTCGGGGGGGGGAATAGAAAGTGCTGCAAAAATATGATGCAGCAACACATCAGCAAGCGCAAGAACCTCCAGGCTACACAGCAACTCCAGAGGTCAGAAATGATCGCAGAGTTCAGTGGGATAAATCCAGGGAAGCCGGGAAGAGCCGGCAAGTTGTGAGCTGGGGTTCTGAGGCCAGTATGCTGGTGACAGGGAATAATTGTTTCCTGCTATACTTAACGGCTTACAAAGCACGTTCGCAGACATGGGGTTTGATTCTCACAGGTCCCTCTATGGTGGGCAGGTGCCTACCTCCTTTTATAGACGGGGAAACTGAGGTCAAGTAACTCGCCCAAGGTGGCAGAGCAGAAGCAAGTGAGAGCCCGAGGCCCGTCATCAGGGTGTGCTCAGAGCCCCGAGTTCCTTCCCTGCCTGGTGGCGGCGGCGGCAGAACCCAGGATCCGCTCCCCCTCTTTCGGCTCCGCGCCTCCATGCTGTTTGAGGGCAAGAGCGGCTGCAGGCCCAGACAGAGCCCAGACCAGGAAGCCAAGGAGCTCAAAGGGGATTTGGGTGCCGGCTGTGACTCCACGGTCTTCAGAGTGTGGAAAATAGAGGGGTCAAGCAAGGGGCAGGAGGGTGCCAGGGAAGAGGCCCCAAGGAAGGTCTTGTTCCATTCTCTCTGTGGAGCTGACTCTCTGGACAGCAAGGCAGGACTACAAGGAGGAGGGCTCAGCCATACCCACCAGTAAGTGCTCCAACACAGAGGCAAGGAGGGCCACACGAGGAGGAAAACACTAGAACTGCAGCAAGACGGGTGGGAGTCAGACCAGAGGAGGGACTTCCCAGGCAGCCGAGGTAAGGTGTGAAATTACTAACCTCCCTTCCCTCAGTGTCCCCTCAAGCTGAATCCAGAGCAATACAGCGAAGGGATAAGGGATGGGTGAGATGACCCGTGGCAGGCCCCATCCTGGGGATCTGATGGGGGGGGTCCTGTGGGCGGGGCAGCTTCTCCTGTTCTGCGAGGGATGACCTGAATGTGCCAGCAGTTGTGGGGAATAGGCTGGGTTGGAGTGACTTTTGGCAGGATTTACTACTGTACCTGGATCTGCGTGCGTGTCTGCGGGGTGAGGGGAGCTGGTACTAATTTAAGCGGTTATAAAGCCCTTCTCACGGTCCTGATGCAATGCTCAGTATAATAAGCAAGTGAGTAATTAGTAATTAGATTGTGAACTAACCTCTTGCCTCAGGGTATGGTACCACTTTTGCATAATCCATCCGCAGGCCTACGGGGAAGAGAGGCACAGGACTGAGTCTAGGTCTGGGCAGGGCCACCAGTCCCCAGACTCTGGAGCCCCAGAGAAGCAGAAGGAATTGGTAGGAAGGGCCCTTCTGCTGGGCTCCGCTCCAAGGCCAGGAAAGGGAGAGGGAACTAAGCCACAAAATCTATATCCTAGCTTTTGTTTGGTTTTCCTTTCCTTCCCTCCCTCCCTCCTTCCTCCCTCCCTCTTTTCTTTCTTTCTTTCTTTCTTTCTTTCTTTCTTTCTTTCTTTCTTT
>NC_058408.1:24606695-24737241 GCF_002201575.2 Neomonachus schauinslandi | reverse complement strand
TTTCTTTCTTTCTTTCTTTCTTTCTTTCTTTCTTTCTTTCTTTCTTTCTTTCTTTCTTTCTTTCTTTCTTTTTCTTCTTTCTTTCTTTCTTTCCTTCCTTTCTTCTTTCTTTCTTTTTCTTTCTTTCTTTTTCTTTCTTTCTTTCCTTCCTTCCTTCCTTCTTTCCTTCTTTCCTTTTCTTTCTAAGTAGGCTCCACACCCAACGTGGGGCTTCAACTCAAGGCTCCAAAATCAAGAGTCACATGCGCTACTGACTGAGCAGCCAGGCGCCCCTGGTTTTTCTTTCCTCTAATTAATTTTGGAGGCCCTCCCAGGGCTGCCATGTTCAGTTGTACATGTTCTTTACTCCCCAGGCACAAGGAGGCAAGGTTCATGGCTGCATCGCCCTTTCCCTACGTTGCATAAAAGCTCTGTACAGACTGGCCGTAGCCCTGGCATCTTTGATGGACCGAGCTCTGTGCCCGGCTCCGAGGAATACTTCCTGTCTCTCCCCTCCTCTGCTTCAGGTCACTCTGTCCTCCTACCCCTGTTTTTAATCTTATGCCCATCCCCAGAATAGGCTCTCTAGAGACTTGGTGTGGGCAAAGATCATGGACTCTGGAGTTAGAGACTTGGACTTGCTGGCCGACTGTGCCCTTACTCGCGGTAAACTTGGGGCAAGCGATTTAACTTTGCTGAGCCTAGCTTGCCCTGAGCAAAATGGGGATTGTAGTCCCCATCCCACAGGGCTGTATGAGAAGTACGGGGTGCTTCGCTTAGGGCCTGACACAGAGCCATAAATAATCACTGCCCTGGTCCCTTTTCCCCCATCCCCTGCCTCCCACCCCCTTCTCAGAGCCATTGCCAGGTTCTGTCCCCCTCACCCTGCCAGTCTGTATCCTTGTCCCCATTCCCCGGTCCCTTGCACGTGAATGGCACTGTTTTCAAAACCCTCGCACAGACACCTCCCATTTGCTCCTGACCTTTCTGAGCAACAGACGGGAAAGGTATCAGTTCTGCCTTTATAGGAAGAGGACACAGCACTGGAGAGGTGACTTACGAAGGCTACAGGGTGGCAGAGCTGGACTAGAACCCAGCCCACCCCCTTTGTGTTGAGTGCCCTGGGGGTCACGTGGGGGTTTCTGGAACTTCACCAACACCTTCAGGTGCCACCTGAAATCCTCTCCTCCACCCTCTCAGCCCAGAGCAGGTGAGGAGCAGAGGAGAGCCAGGGCCCAGAGGCGCTGTTGTTCTAGCTGGGGCCGGAAGCGGGCTGTTATCTCCAGCTAACTGCCCAGGCTGGCGCCGGAAGCCTGGGCCCCATCAGAGATGCTGAGATCAGACCACACGCGGGGGGCGGCCTGGCTGTGAGCAGTTGCTAGCATCCCCATCCCCGGGGCCTCCCAGCTCTGAGACACGCCTCCCTCCCCTCACTCACATCTCCTGGATGGTATAGAGTGTCTTAGCCTCCAGCCGGCCTCCTCCTCTGCTTGGGCTTGGGCCATGCTGTGCCTTGGTTATTTCAAAGTCACTCAGCCACTTTGGGCCTGTAGGCTCACTCTGTCTATCGCAAGGGGTGGGCACAAAGATCATAGCTCATTCCCTTGAACGTTCCCTCCCTGGCTTTATGGCTTTCATGCTCAGCATGTCATTGGTCCTCACAATGACCTTGGGAGACAGGTATTATTAGAAGAGGGTACTGTAAACTTGGAGAGGTAGCAGGTGACTCGCTGGGGCTACACAGCTCAGTGTTGGAGCCTGGCCCCGACCCCTAGCCCTCTGACCATGTCTACTTCTAAGGAAGGCCACCTAAGGGGGTGGAGGGTGCTGGGACCTGGGCCGGGGGAGGCAGGACCATGCTCTGGCTCTATCTCTGCTCCCTGAGAAGTCTTTGGTAGGATGGGCCTTTTCTTCCTTACAGGGCACAGGGCTGGGCGCCTGGGTGGCTCAGTCGTTAAGCGTCTGCCTTCGACTCAGGTCTCTCTGTCAAATAAATAAATAAAATCTTTAAAAAAAACAAAAAGAGGGCACAGGGCAGTGGCAGGGTGGCTCTGCCCTGCCCTCCAGACTTCCCAGAGAGGTGGAGGGGGGCCGGGCAGAAGGATGAGGCCGTGGGACAGCAGGCTTCTGCTTTGGCCCCTCGCCAGCCCTCGGGGGCCCCCGTCCATCCCCAGGACAGAAGCTTGCTCAAGGACTGAGCCTTTGCATTTGCATTTTGATTCTTCTTCTCCCTTCCCTCCACAGGCTGGATAACTCGCACACACCTCCCCCCCACCCAAGGCCACCGTCTCTGCCACACGGAGGGGGAGCCTCCCAAGGTGATTATAAGCTCCCCAGAGAGAGAGGCCTGTCATTAGGAGCAGACTTGCCACTTCCTAGAAGCAGCTAGCTCTCCTGGTTTTTTCCTAAGAACCTACCAGGGCTCTCACCGACTGCCTCCTACACGGCGGGGCCTGCGGTGTGGACGTGGACCGGCTTCTGAAGAGAAAGTGTGTGGACGTGGACCGGCTTCTGAGGAGAAAGGGTGCCGAGGGCTTCCCGCCTTTGTCTTTGACAGTTGTTGTGCCTGAGGTTAAGCCACTTGAACCACCCCCCCTCCCCCACTTCTAGGGAAAAACTAAGGGGAAGGGGGAGGTTAGCTGCTGCAACAAGGCAAGGGGCTCTCATGGGGCGCTGCTCCGGGGGCCTCTTCCCCAAAAGGCTTAGCCGGTGTGCAGCCCCCCTCCGTTTCTCTGGCCGGGGTTTGGTGAAGCAGGCCTTCCAGAGCTCTGATAGACGAGCGGTCCCCCGGGACCGTGCTGTCCTCCTGCTGCCTAGCAGCCTCTAAGACAAGCCCTTTCGCTTTTGACCATCAGCCGAGGGTCCACACATTTCTTCTATAAAGGGCCGGCCGGCACAGGAGTGGGCGTGGCTGTGGTCTAATATCATTTTATTTCTGGACCCTGGAATTTGAATTTCATACAATTTTCATGTGTCACGGACTAGTCTTGTTATTTATGTTTTTTCCCCAACCACATAAACATGTAAAAACCCTTCCTCCCTCGTGGGCCACAAAAAACCCAGAGATGGCCTGGATTTGGCCCAAGGGTGGTGGTTTTCTGTTTGTTCCTCCATTGCCGTCGCCTTGTGTGTCGCCCTCCTTAAATAAAAAGGACGATAACGTTGATTAAAGGAGAGGAGAAGAGATTAGTGTGCACCAGCACCTAGGGGCTATTTTACTGCCTTTGGATAACCATGTGGATTTATTTTTAAACCAGTGCTTACTCCATACCTGTTTTGTGCTTTCACATGCTTCTCTCGTCCTCATGGCAGCTAAATGGTAGCTCTTGTGTTTTACGTCTGAGGAACATGAAATGCAGAGAGGCCGAGTGACTTGTCTGCGGTTGCGCAGTTAATATATGGCAAAGCTGGACGGAACCGCCACCGGATCATCGAGCCTTGGAAACCAGCGTTCTGCCCATGTCATGGGCCTTTTCCAGCCCCAGGGCAACCTCAGGGGGATTCATCTGTCCTCCAACAAAATACTGGCTAAGACCCTTCTAGATGCTGGGGACACACGGGTGAAGAGGACAGACAGGCAAGGTCTTAGAGCATACATTCTAGCAGGGAAACCACACAGATTTAATGGCTAAATAATGTCCGATGGCTGTGAAGGAAGGAAAACAAAATGATGAGTTAGAGGGCCTGTGGGGAGGGGTGGGGGAGGGAGGTCAAGAAAGAAAGGACCCTTCAAGGGGGTGACCTTTGGCTAGATCCTGAAAACTAAGGAGGAGCTCACCCCTGGAAGATCTAACAGGAAAGCCCTAGAAAAATGGAACAGCAAGTGCAAAGGCCCTGAGGCGGCACCTGCCTGTAAGGCAGGCAAGTGCCAGGAATTGAAAGAGAGCCAGAGCAAGAGAAGGAGGCAGAGATGGGACGGGAAAAGTGAGCAGAAAGGAGATGATAGGATTTCATTCTTGCACAGCTGGAAGGCACTACAAGGAGTCAAGCAGAGGAGGGACATCCCTAATTTATGTCTTTAAAGGTCACTCTGGTGGTATGGGGTTGCCAAGGAGAAGTATCAATAAATTCGGTGAAAAGAGAAGTTTGAAACAAAACAGGACGTCTGCTGTGAGGACTGGAGCAGCATGCGGAGGGCCTAAACGGGTTAGGGGTTACACCCAGGGAGAACTCTGTCTCCACCTTCCCTCTCCTCTCTCCTCTCCCACCACCCCCTCACTTGAGGAGGCCAGCCCTCCGAGACCCAAAGGGAGATGGGCGAGAGAACTGGCAGAGAGAAGGAGGCATTTGGGAAAAGAGTGTCCTATTGTCCCCTGCCACCCCAGAGACTGGCTTCAAAGTCCGGGGACTCTTCCCAGCCTGCACCTGGGAGGCACCAGAGGCAGGAGGAGGAGATAAGAACAAGGAACAGGGTGTCAAGACTCTGCCATTTCCTTCTCTTCCAGAGGAGAGACCCAAAGGGAGCTAACCCTTGTTCAAAAGAAACGAGAATGGGAACAAGTAAGGGAGGTTCTGTTTCTCCCTTTCCAGTGACCAAGGGCTGGGGACAGTCCCATGATGGGATCAAAAGGTTAAGCATCTTCGTCAGATCAAAGTCTCAACTGGGAGGAGGGCCGTGCAGGGGCAAGCTGTTTCTGGGAGGCTTTGGAGGCATCAAGGAGTTTGGCAGCTTGGGGTCTGGAATTTGAAGGGAGGGGTGGGTTGGTGGATGGTTCGCTTGCACTTGGCAGGGAAGGGATCCTACCCAGCACAATCTCATTGCTGTTCCAAAGTGGGACAACCACTGTCCACCTCAGGCCTCTAACATAGCAAGGAGAGCACACCTTATAAGTAGGAAAAACAGCACCAGCCGAGTGGTAGTGAAACTGAAGACCCCTTGAGCGGAACCCCGTTGGCCGGATCCTGCTCTGCGCTGAGGCAATGTGCCCGCCACAGAACCACAGAAGCAGAGAGAGGCAGCCTGCGTCCAATCCAGTCAGCTGCCCACTCCCAGCGCATCCCCCCCCCCCGCCCCGGCCCTTCTCAAACTCTCCCTCCTACTCTTGTACCTCTATGGGCTTCCTTTAAACCAGATTTCTGAAGTCTTTTCCTGATTAGCCCGGCTCCGATGTCTATTGCCCCTCCTTCCCCTTTGGGAGGGGAGAGAAGAAGGAAACTAACATTTATTCAGGGGTCACTTGGAGTCAAGAACTTTGTATATACTGTTTTATTCATTCCTTATGACTCTTATGAGAAAAATATTTATGTTTCTTTTACAGAAAGGTTAAAGACCTTGCCCAGAACACACAGCTAAAATGTGGTGCCAGCAGGATTTGAATCAGGTCTGCTTCCAAAGCCCTGCTTGCTTATCTTTGCTCTTAGAGCCGCCTGGGCATCTCTGTGACTTCCTTGTTTATTGGTGCACACTTTTCTGTGCTTTTTGTCAGCTGTTCTCATTCTCTTCCACCTGTAGATTGAGCCCTACCTTTGGTTTCTCTCCTGTCGTCCCAACTGCTTCATGCTAATGATGACTGTGCATCTTCTGATCCATCCTTTCTTCAGAGGTGCCTTGATTTTTGGTTGGTTGTTGGAAGTCACGCCATCATGCATGGTAATTCTTGTGTTCTCCTTCCCCTGTACCTGGATAGAAGTGCTGTTTGTCCTCTGTCATTACCAAGGAACAGGGACTGAGCATCCACTGTGTGCTCACAGGATGCTGTCACTGGATAGAAAATCACTTGGTGTTCACATCAAACCTGGACGCCAATGTCCACAGCAGACTCATTTGTAATAGACATTGTAAACTGGAAGCAACATAGATGTCCTTCAACAGGTGAACAGTTAAGCAAACTCTGGTACTAACACGCCAGATTATGACTCGGCAATAAAAAGGAATGAACTGTTGATACACATAACAATTTGAGTGGATCTTCAGGGAATTGTGCTGAGAGGTAAGCCGATCCCACAACTCACATGCCATATGACTCCTTTCATATAACATGTTTGCAATAAAACTTGAGAAACGGAGCACAGCATGTGGTTGCCAAGGATCTGGGATGGGCAGTGGCGAGCCGGGTTACAGAAGGACAACATGAGGGATCCTGTTCTCTGTAGGGTGGTAGTTGTTCAGAATCTGGATTGCGACAGCTCAGGTGTACATAGGCGACAAGATTGTAGGAAAGTAAACACGCACGCAAACACACACGCATGCCGCAGGTGAGTCAAAGGGGCCATCTGCATGGGATTGGTGGAATATATCAGTGTCAATATCCCGCTTGTGATATTACACTAAGTTTTGCCAGAAGTTACCATTTAGCAAAGTATATAAGTAATCTCTCTATATTATTTCTTTTTTTAAAAAAAAATTTTTTTTAAAGATTTTATTTATTTATTTGAGAGAGAGAATGAGATAAAGAGCATGAGAGGGGGGAGGGTCAGAGAGAGAAGCAGACTCCCTGCTGATCAGGGAGCCCGACGTGGGACTCGATCCCGGGACTCCAGGATCATGACCTGAGCCGAAGGCAGTCGCTTAACCAACTGAGCCACCCAGGCGCCCTCTATATTATTTCTTTTAACTGCATGGGAATTTACAGTGATCTCAATTTTAAAAAAAGATTCGAGAGATTTCCTGCCCTCAAGGGCCTCACAGTCTCGGCGTGTCCCCTGTTCCTTTTCTCTGCCTCTGTCCCGCTCCGGCTCAGGGCTGAGCGTTGTTGAGACATAATAAATGGGTGGTCTGATTTTTCTCATTTTTCTCGGGGAAGAAATCGCTGTGTGGTCAGTGAAGGGCCATCCATTCCGGTTAATCTTCAAGCGTCTTCCTGATTTCCCCAATCCCAAGCTCCTGGACTTTGCATTTTGTTAAGGGAGAATTGGAAGGGGGAAATCACCTAGAGCCTTGGGGGTCGCCCGCCCCCCCCAGATCAGGGGTGTCGGAGGAAGGCCACAGAGAAGAGGCCAGAGAATTCTCTGTGGCTCGGCGCCCCCACACTCCCCGCTGTAGGGCCCGAGACCGCCCTCCGTTCCCGCGGCCCCGCCCTCTCTCTCTCGCTCCCGCGCTGGAAAGAGGAAAGATGCCCAGAACCCTCACATCCTGGAACAGGCTTCATGAGTAACCCTTCTAGGGAAGCAGCGCAGCTGTTTCCTGCCCCCCCTCGCTGCTCCCTCCTCGGCCGCCTCACCTATGGTCCCACGTGGCACTGGCTTCCACCACCGCCTGCCTCCCGGGGGCGGTGTGGAGGGAATGAGCCTGCCGCCAGGCCTGGGACCTCCGCCAACCTCCCCGGCCACCCCGCTGTGTCCCCCCCCCAGCCAAGCTGGAAGCAGCTGGCCGGTACCCAGCAGCTGGACACAGCAGGGGTGGGCCAGCCACGCTCCCTCTCACTCCCGAGCAGCAGCTGAGGGGCTGGGGATAAACGACCCCTCTTCCTCGGGGACTCTCCGACAGCCACCACCTAACCTCACCCTTGGCTCGGCTTTCCTGAGAGCATCCATGTCACAGCTGAGCCCGGTGGCGGGTTGGAACCCAGGCCTCTGCGGGCAGGAGGAAGCAGTCCTCTGTGCAGCCCACCGGCACCCCTGCAGGGGGTGGGGGAAGGCACGGTTGAGGGACAGCTGCTTCCTTCTTGCCCCTCCCATGATACCCACGAGTCGAGGGGTACCGACCTGGGCCTGGGGTTTCCCAGCTCAACAGAAACTATTTCCTTTCACAAAGAGGCATGTAATTAGCCTGCGGGAAATGGGAACCTGGAGATCCAGCATCCGAGCCTCTGTTGGCTACTCTGACAAGAGGGGGGCAGCAGAGAGATGAGAAGCCCCCCTTCCAGCCTCCCATCCTCCAAAACACACACACACTGGGTCCTCTGCCCGTTTCTCTCTTGGACCCTCACCCCGGCCACACTCTGGGTGCCCTAGAATGTACTGACTGCCTTTGCCAAGGGTGGGGGGGTGCCGGGTGGAGGGAGGCAGGCAGAGGCACACTCCCCAGAGGAGGGTGGTCCTGTGTGGGACTGGCCTCCCTGCTCCACCTTTCACCTTCACTCTCCACTCACGCCAGCCATCCCGGGACCGTAGGCGTGGATGTCCACCTAGGTGTGGATGGCAGTCCCAGGCTTCCCCAGCACCCAGCGCCCCCTCCTTCATGGGGACCTACTGCAGCATGAGAGAGGCAGGGCTAAGTAGGGGCTCACACTACTCCCAACCCACCCCCTCCTCAGCCTGCGTTAGTGCAGCCCTATCTCCTAGGTGGAGCTCCCACGTGAACCGTTTCACGAGGCGGACTGGTTACCTGTGGTGTGCACCACACACCACCCACCACCGCCTAACCACGGAGATCTGACTAGCCGGGAGAATGCCGTTCTGAGGCAGGCCTGGCCTGTGCCCTTCCCGAATGTTCGAGCATTCCAACACAGACCTTGTCTGGCTCCATCCACAAATACCAAGATGTACATAAGAAGCCTGTTGTTTGCCAGCTACTTTGTAGGACAAGAATAAACAAACAGCTAGGGCCTGAAGCAAGGCATTGAGGAGACTCAGAGGACACGGCGCCAGGGATGCTGAGGCAAGGAGGCTGGGTGGTTCCCAACCCTTCCTCCCATCCCCGTATTCACACAGATTGCACCATCATCCCACCCTCAAGAGAAAACACAGAGGAATGTAACTTGCTTTGGCAACAAGGATGAAGGCCCTATAGTTCCCCGGCTGGGGCTCCTTGCTTATGCTACTGATGTGTTACCAACTTGTCATCCCCTGGGGTGGAAATAGTACAGGGCGGCCTCCTACTAGGCAGTTTCACTTAGGATCCTCACTCCCACTCTGAGAAGCAGAACTTACTGACATAGTTAACAGTCTGAGAAACAGACCAGGGAGGCCAAGTGTCTTGTCAAGCAAGGGCCCAGCTGGTTGCTTTGTGGAGAACCAGAACTCAAGCCCGGGTCCCTGAATTTCTGTCAAGAGCTTTTGTTTGTTTTCCATTGTATCTCTCTTTTCACTGTTTTCCGTCAATCCATTGCTCCCTGACGCTTCTACTAGAGGCCGGATATTCTGGGAGGCCAATGAAAGGAACCAAAATACAATCGATCAGCATTGACCTTAGTTAGTAAAAAGGTTGCAGAGTGTCGTGATTGTTGGGCTATGGGATCCGGGGTACATGGTTCGAGGATGTCAAGACCTCCGTTTCTTCCTCTGTAAATTGGGGAGAGCGGTATTACCTGTATCTGAAGGGACTGTCACGAGGATTCAAGGAGAGAAGTCCTGGTAAATGTTCAAGACGGTTCCTCGCACTCAGAAACAGGAGTTACTGTTATTATTAACACAGTGTCAGAAGAAGTAGAAGTTGACAGCCAAAATGAGTTTCCCAGGGTGAGATGTACATTATTAAAAGATGTTACCGTGTATGTTCTCTTTGCTCCGTTCTTGAACATGAACATCTGTGGTTTGTCGAAGACGTTTTCAGGGTCCAGCTGTCTTTCCAGGAAGAGAATGAAAAAAACCCTCAAAACCAAGGCCTGGAGTCCAATAGCAGGCAGCATCCTTAAGTCACAGGATAAAAAGCAGAGGTGCCAGAGAAGGTCTGTGACAGTGGCATTCATCGAAGGGAAAAGGATCAGTTTTGTCTCCGGGGGCTCTTACAGAGAGAAGAAGCATCCAAGGATGAAGACAATTATTTCCAGGAAAGGCAAATAAGGTTTCAGCTATAGAATTTCATTGGTGCTCTTGGGTCAAACCGCAAAAGGATGCAGTAACTGCTCTGTCTCAGTATCATCACCTAGACCAAGTTGCCTTTTCCAATCAGGAGAAAAGGGCAAAGACTTGGTCCCACTGATTCTTTGGCATGATTTAAACCACCAGTGGTTCTCAAATGTCAGCGTGCTCTGGAATCACAATGGCTTGTGAAACCCATTCTGTTGGGCCCCACCCCCACGGTCTCTGATTCAGTAGGTCTGCGATGGTATCAGAGATTCTGCACTTTGAACAAGTTCTCAGCTGATGCTGAAACTCTTGGTCCCAAGATCACATTTTGAGACCACTGGATGAAAGCACTTTCCTATGGGCAGCAAAGCAGATCAAATTGCAGAACCCTTAATACCTTGCTTTCCAATGCATATAACAGTTACATGGAGTTATTAATTATTACTCTCTTCTATCACATTGATTAGAAAATAAAGATGTGTATTATCAATTAAGAATTTTATGTTGAGGGGTGCCTGGGTGGCTCATTCGGTTAAGTGCCTACCTTCAGCTCAAGTTGTGATCTCAGGGTCCTGGGATCGAGCCCTGCATTGGGCTCCCTGCTCAGCGGGGAGCCTGCTTCTCTCCCTCCCTCTGCTGCTCCCCCTGCTTGTGTGCTTTCTCTCTCTCTCTCTGTCAAATAAATAAATAAAATCTTAAAAAAAAAAAAAAAAAGAATTTTATGTGGAAAACAGAAAAAAAAAACTCAGGCGAAGAAATCTCTTTTGAAAGTCTGATTGACATACTATCAAGTGAGTAGAGCAAAAGGCCTCAAGAGGCAGGGTTCTGTATTCGTCATGCTAGTCCTTCACCATTGGATGCCTTCCTGTGGAGAACCTTGCCTTGTGTCCCTCTCTGTGACCAAGCTCAAGTTCTGACTCCACAAGAAGGCTGTGACTTCCTTGTCTTCCAGACAAGAAGGCTGTCAACTTTCCTAGTTCACAGCTAAGTTTTCTTAATACCACACTCATATAAGAGGGAACAAAAATCCAGTTCTCACGACCTTAAGTGCTGACACTTGTCCAAACTGCCTAATGAGGAGGAAGCATGTGTCATGTACTTTCACAGAACTCAGTGATGGTAACTGGGTTGAGAAAAGTGAAAATTTTACTAAAGCCAAAATGACCAGTTCTAGCTGCTTGAACAAGATAACATGACAAGAGGAACTTTCGACTTCTGGGACTTATCTATACAAGAAGCACAAGGGATGTTCTTTAAAATCTGATGGAAGAGATTGTTACAAGATGACAGGCTCCTGACCAGAATGTCAGAATTTATAGTCTGACCATTACTGAACTTACATAAACCAAACTTTTTTTAAAGGCCTCCTCACTCTCTGTTGAAATTGGGTCTTTCTTCCTCAAGGCTGAAGAGAATTTGCGGGGGAGGAGGGAGGCATCCATCTCGTCACTGTAGCTTATCCCTGAGGTTCAGTTGCCAAGATGCGCTTCGTCTATAAAAGGCTCTCCTGATAGGGGCCGTCCAAAAAAGCAGAAGAGTGAGGCTCCAGGATCGTGAGAACACAGGAGAGGCCACACTGTATCACTAAAACTGTTCAGTTGAGGCCCCTGGGTTCTGTCCCTGATAATGACTCCAGGGGATAGCTGGGTGGCTTCGTCTCTGGTATGAAGACGGAAGACACAAAACAATGCTGATTTCATATCCCCCAAATATGCAACCGACCACTATTTCGAATCAGTTTTCTCATCCAAATGAGTGTGCCCCCATTGAAACAGACGTCCCCATACAGTTTGTAACCGCTGGATGAAAATTTTTTTCCTCTGAGAGGCTGAAGAAACATTCAACTGCAATCAGCTCTGTGTACTTATATTACTAAAAACACACTTTCAGGAGTGCAGGTGACTCGGGAGACGCCGTCACTCTTCCCTCCCTTCAAAAGCTGCCCTGTATTGTGGGTTGGTTAAAGTTTACCCTTGTGCAAGAGTGTTCTTGCTAATAAATAACTCATTTGTACTTCAGAGACAAAGCTAAAAGGATTTCAGTTCTGCAGGAAGGTTTTCACCACCACATACCTTGCCTAGAGGTACATTGCTGCTTTTGTTTGAGGCTGGTTGGTCGCTAGTGCGAGCGCTTTCCCAGGCTAACTTAGGTGCACGGGAGAATCGGGCCCTCATTATCCCCCTTTTATAACAAGGACAATCGGGCATGAGGTGGGGGGAGACGCAGGGGGCAGGTGCGTAGGTGACTTGCCTGAGATAACCCCATGCACTGATCTTCCGCTTCGGCCACCATCAGCCACAAAGCTTCTTTTTTTTTTTTTTTTTTTTTTTAGATTTTTTATTTATTTATTTGAGAGAGAGACACACAGCGAGAGAGGGAACACAAGCAGGGGGAGTGGCAGAGGGAGAAGCAGGCTCCCCGCGGAGCAGGGAGCCCGACGCGGGGCTCGATCCCAGGACCCTGGGATCGTGACCTGAGCCGAAGGCAGACGCTTAATGACTGAGCCACCCAGGCGCCCCAGCCACAAAGCTTCTTGAAGCAGGCCACAAGTGGAGCAAAGATGACAGGGGGTTTCCGTACAACAAAGGACTGCTCATGCTAGAGTGGGCACGACATGTTCTTCTCAACTCTGCTGCCGAACGCGTCCAGTTTCTGGAAGAATCCAATTTTAAATATTTCATGCTTCAGTTCCTTAAACCATAAAAATATCCCAGAAATGCCACTGAGATCCAAACTGTATCTTTGACTGGGTTTCCTATCGGGGAGTAGGACAAAAGTCTTCACTGTACCACAGGTCCCAATTTTTGGTTTGGGATATAGTCACCATAATTTTCATTGTCAATAAATATTGCCGGCTAGGGGCACCCGGGCAGCTCAGTCGGTTAAGCGTCTGCCTTCGGCTTGGGTCATGATCCCGGGGGTCGTGGGATCGAGCCCCACATCGGGCTCCCTGCTCAGCGAGAGCCTGCTTCTCCCTCTCCCTCTGCCTGCCGCTCTGCCTACTTGTGCTCTCTCTCTCTGTCAAATAAATAAATAAATAAATAATCTTTTTTTTAAAAGATTTTTTAAATTTATTCGACAGAGAGAGACAGAAAGAGGGAACACAAGCAGGGGGAGTGGGAGAGGGAAAAGCAGGCTCCCTGCTGAGCAGGGAGCCCGATGCGGGGCTCGATCCCAGGACCCTGGGACCATGACCTGAGCCGAAGGCAGACGCTTAACGACTGAGCCACTCAGGTGCCCCATAAATAAATAATCTTAAATATATATATTGCGGCTAATTCAGAGGGGATCTCTAGAAGCAACAAGTGTTCTGGCAACTCCCATTTCTACTGTCTGGCATTATTTATATCTTAATTTTTTTTTTCTAAAGTACTCTCTCTGCCCAGTGTGAGGCTTGAACTCACGACCCCGAGATCAAGAGTCACCTGCTCTACTGGCTGAGCCAGCCAGGTGCCCCTCCACTGTCTGGCATGATTACTGTCTGCACTTAGACTTGAGTCTCCCAGAGAGGGGCATCTGCTTCTCTAGTCTGCTCAGTGGTGTGATGCCTAGAGAAGAGTGAGCGGCCCTTGAACCAAATATTTGGTCTTATTGCTTCACTTGAGGGCGTGGGGAGAGAATGAGGGAAAGCAAGATGAGAGGAGGAATGGAGGAATGGCCTGCTTCGCTGATGGCCCAAGACTGACCCATTGTGAGAGGCCTAGGACAACAACTGATCTCTTTACCCTGCATACCTGCATTCACACCAGCGCTTCCCTACAATGAAGCTTTGGAAGCTCAGCTCTGCACTGTTCCAGGTTTGCCAGGAAATGCTGTTGGTCTTGTACTTGAGCCAGCAATGTGGCTCTCCGTCCATAAGGTAGCAGGTTCCCCAACCACTTCTAGGCATACATGGTTCGTGTATAAACAATATTTTTGCCCCAGAAACAGTATACCCATAGAAACCATTCATTCACAAAAACAAGAGAAGGAAAAGAGAGATAGTGGTAAATGAGGTCAGGGGCAGGAGAAAAAGAGTAAACAGGCGGGGCTTGGAGCTTGTAACTGAGCCATGGCATGCATTAGATACGAAGTTAGGTTACTGAAGCCCCAGGTTAGGTTCTGAGATCTCCAGAGAATGTCAACTGAGGGGCGCCTGGGTGGCTCAGTCGTTAAGCGTCTGCCTTCGGCTCAGGTCATGATCCCGGGGCCCTGGGATCGAGCCCCGCATCGGGCTCTCTGCTCAATGAGGAGCCTGCTTCTCCCTCTCCCACTCCTCCTGCTTATGTTCCCTCTCTTGCTGTGTCTCTGTCAAATGAATAAATAAAATCTTAAAAAAACCAAACAAAACTGAACCTAAAACACTAGTATGTGCTATATAATAAATGAAACTTAAACAAAAAAGAATGTCACCTGAGTCCTCAACTCAAAAAGACAGTCTTACAAAAGAGCTTTGTTATGTCATTATTGTTAAAAACTTTAGAAGTAAGACCACATTTTAAAAAGGCTTAGTATTTTATTCCACTAGGGCTGAACGAGTGAACTACAAGAGAACCGAAGTGAGGATGCATGGATTTCTATTGTCACTGTCTCTGCACACTTTTTATTGATTCTATCACTACACATACTCAGTTCAATGTGGACGAGAATCACTTCTTGCCACCTAACCAATCAGCTGGAGTTACCAAATTGGTAATCTTATCCCAGAAGTTTAGGCCATCACTGTTCTTGCTCTAATTACTTTCTACCTTCTTCAGAGCCTTACCTAAACATCCACCCTCATCTCTTGCAGTTGGGAGATCACTGACCACATGTAGACTACATATTCCTGCTTCTACCCGAGTTGGAAAGAGTACACCTGTTCAATGAGTTACAGTTCACATCGGCCAAGGAAGTGGTCTTACACATTCTACTAAAAGGGCTTGCAAGTGTGTTCACTACATATATTATTATCTACTAATAGCTAATACATTACCAATAGTAGTAATATATACACAATCTTCCACAACCCATTCCTTAAAGCCAAAATTTTAGACAAATCATTTCTAGGTGCTACCTTAGAGCTAAATCAAGGCAAACTAGTATTTCCAACATTTTGTGATCGTATTTTTAAGTAATCACTTGCTTTACTAGGATGGAAACTCTGGGTGCACCCTCTCACTCCCTGACCCCATAATTAGTACGGTATCTGTTACACAATATTTGTTCAGGACTCCCGTACTGAAACATGGGCACACCCATGAGTAATGCTGATTTCTCCTAGCCAAAACATGTCAAAAGGGGTACCTGTCCATTCTATTAAGATAATGGAGGGAATGAGAAGCATGCCATCAAGATAAAGGAACAAAAGTTACCACGGTACCTTGAAAACAAGTTTCAGTATTCGTTGTATGCGAACATGTGTTCGTACTGCTTGTGCAAGAGACAAGGCTTTTGAGCTGGAGGGCAATTTCAAAAGACAACACCTGTTTCAAAATAGAGCTGAGAGTTCACAGTTGCATTTTGAAATCTCAACATACCCTTTTTTTTTTTTTTTAAAGATTTTATTTATTTATTTGACACAGAGAGACACAGCGAGAGAGGGAACACAAGCAGGGGGAGTAGGAGAGGGAGAAGCAGGCTTCCCGCTGAGCAGGGAGCCCGATGCGGGGCTCGATCCCAGGAACGTGGGATCACGACCTGAGCCGAAGGCAGACGCTTAACGACTGAGCCACCCAGGCGCCCTCAACATACCCTTTCATTTTGGGATATTATCCATGTACGTCTCGGGAGTTGTGAAAAGAGAACATAAGCAGACCGATGTGCATAAATCAAGAGATCCCATTTCCCACTTAGAATTCAGAACAGACGACTGCCTCATACACTAGGGTGTGAAGTGGGCAGACAGATCACAGAACTGTAGGTGGGAGGGTGTCCTGATACAGAGGAGAGCACGAGGGGACAGTCTCTAAAAGTGAGTTGGGAGGATGCCTGACTCGTTCAGTCAGGAGAGCATGTGAGTCTTGATCCCGGGGGGGCGTGAGTTCAAGACCCACGATGGGCCTAGAGCTTACTAAATAATAATAACAATAACAATAAGAAAAATAAAAATAAAAATGAGCTGGGGGAGCTGCAATTCCTTTAGCTAAGTATATGGAGGACAGACACTGCCCTCTAGTGGCAGAGGATAAGGCCCGTGTATATAGTCAGGATGACGAATACTTTCCTCAATAGTCACTATCTTAAGACATAATCAGAAAATAAAAGCTTTTAAATAACTTGAAGCTTCATATCTAGGGGCCACAAGGACTCTCAGGTAAATTAACAATAAGTTTTCATATCTTATCGAAAAGAAAATTTTCCTTTTAAATCTTTTATGTTAGTTATTGGACTGACTCACATTAATCGGTGTTACGGAGATGCTAAAGAACAGCCAGATGGTCCAAAGGTTATCAGGGAGGAGGCTCAAGGGGTCCATTTATACAAGATAGTGGGGGCCGGTTTTAGAAACCACAGCTGCGACAACTCAGAGCACACAGAGCTAACGACCTGATTTCAAAGCCTTGCTGTATCCTAACACCAGCCGCGACAAACATCCTACCTGAACCAGTTTATGCGCCATGACATTGGAGGGACAACAAACATCTGGCCAATGTCAGTTGTTGGGAAAACTCAATGAGGTATTATGTAGACAGAAACTCTTCACATATTGCCAAGTGCTGTACATCTACAGTGTTAAATGACAGGGTGGTAATGCTCATGGACAAGAGTGGAAGGAGTGCCAGGTCTGTTCATGCCTCTGATGCTTGTCCTCCTGATGGTTTTTGAAATTCCTTATACCAGACTACATTTCTCCAGCATTGTACTGAAACAGAAATTTGGTATGTTAATCATAAAACGCCGAGAGATTTTTTTTTTTTTTTTTGAGATAGAGTGGGAGCACATGAGGGACGGAGGGGTAAGGGGGAAAGGGCAGAGGGGCAGAGGGAGAGGGAGAAAGAGAATCTTAAAAAGCAAGCTCCATGCCCAGCAAGGAGCCCTCCCCGGGGCTCGATCTCATGACCCCGAGATCATGACCTGAACAGCTATCAAGAGTTGAGCACTTAACCGACTGAGCCACCCAGGCGCCCCGAAACACCTAGAGATTATTGAGGAAAAGTGGCTGGCTCTTCCGAAGTCAACTTGGACCTGGGACAAACAACTCTTAAGCACGAAATAAAGTTATCTAGTCACTGAGCGGTAACAGCACGCAAAAGCATTTAATTTCAAAGCCAAGCTGAATTGGTATGTTAATTACAATATTTAGATGACAAGGCAAGAATGTGAACAAGGGGAAAGGTTGAAAAGAATAGCTACAGTATCAGCCCAATTCTAACCAGGGATCTTATACCATGTATCTAAGTAATATTTAGCTCTAAATTGCAGGTTAGTGTACTTCATATGGGTATCTGAAATTGAATGCAAGTATCTGTTTTTTGAGTATAAATATTATCTTCCTCCATATATTATTGTTGAAACAATTTTGCCCTCTACAACTTCATAACCTTGGATGTGAACATGAGGAAAATGCTAACTAGGAATCCTCGTGCACCCAGGCCAGTGCTCCCCTGATAATCAGAAGTTAGGGAATCTACCACCTCTTCATTCCATACTCTTTAAGTATTAATTACTCCTTTTGACTTTTGAGACAAGACATGCCTTTCTTGTCACCAACAACAGTGATAGTCACTGTTAGTTTCTAAAGAATTCATTCAGGAAGCAGGTTCCCCCCAAGTCAGGCTGGATTGGGAGCTGACAGGTCAAAGGTGATCAACTATATGTCAGTGTGTTTGCTTGAGAGTGTTATAAGAAGTACACAGAGCACACATCTGGGTTATAAAAGCCCTTTTATAAAGCCATTTTTAAACAAAACAAAACAAAAAGTTTACAAAAGAAAAAAAGATACAGAAAAAGAATAACTTGCTTCATATGTCCCAAAAAGAGAAAAAAATAAAGGGGGACAATGCCAACATGCTCAACAATAAAGGGTTCTTTTTCTTATTTTTTTTAATACAAAATACAAGCAAAGGATACACATACTCAAAACAGAGCTCAGGAGCAGACACGCAGTCCTGGAGACCCTTCAGTAAAAGAAAGCAGGAGTTTGTTTTTTCTTTGTCTATGCAGATACATACAGAGACTGGGATATGTAAAAATTAAGTATCACAAAAGACCATCACACAAGTCTACCAACGCATGTTGCATCTATAATTCACGAACATGGTCAACAAAATCATGTTCACTTCAACCTCATTTCATTTAAATTAAAAAAGAAATCTTTTAAATAAAGTGGTTACATTCAAACTTTAACTTCCTTAGTACCACGCTGCAGAAGTCAGCACCGTGGTGGTATGGCAAGGATGCTCAACCGCCTGGTGTCTGATCATGTATCTAGCAACACTGTAGTAGTAAGAAAGGGATGCCCCCCGTCTCAGCCCATGGACTAATTAAATACATTTAAACAGGTTCCTCTCTATAATCCTTCCTGCTCAGAACATAGATTAAGAACTAAAATCAAGGAAGACTGGGAGTTTTAGAGCTGGCAAAAACAAAGTCTGAAAGATGAATCAAGGCAAACAATTACTGAGAACTTGGCTGCTGCTTAACCTGGCAAGTCTTCAAGTCTTTCCTTAAATCTTGCAGGAATTAGGTGTATAAGGTTTGCTGCAACATGTTCATGGTAAACAAACTCTACTTAGAGCTCTTATTTACAAATCTTGTAACAAATACTTCTGGAGGAAAAGAAGAAGTCACTAATTTCCCGAAGACAAAAGTTTACTTGCCAGACATATACAAACACACACTCACACACACACCCACACAATACTTCGGGGGGTTTTATACATGGTATTCAGGGCATAAGCTGAGTACTATACCCCTACACCCCATTGAAAAAGGAACAACCAAAAAAAAAAAAATCCCAATTTTACCCTCCCCCCATAAATCTAGAAAACCCTCCCTTCACCCCTGATGTACAAAGTGTATGCACAATGGTGGCATTCCACCAGCCAGACAAAGCATGCTCAGACAGATGTCACCAGCTCAGTCCCTCCATTGGCATGGCAACAGGCAGGTTTATGGGACTTTTCCCAATAGTGGTTAATACACAGTCAGCACCACTGTGAATTTTGTGAATTAGGCTTCGAAAAAAAGTGTAATTTAGGGATTTGGGATTCAAAGAGTCATTTTGTATCAAGTTTATCCCAAGATGAAGGGAAAATGGGTTGCAGATGGAAACTTGGCTATAGATAGCTTGATGTCCCAATATTCAAACTAAGTCCCTTTTCCAATAAACCCAGCTCTATGCACAGAGAAAAGACAATTTTCTGACCCCAAGAGCAAACAGCTTGTTATATTTTCCCTATCCCGCGGCAGGAAATGTTTATTACTTGTTCTGCTTAAGTATCTGTCTGAATGCCATTAAAGAGCAGAGCCCAGGTTTTGTCCTTTCCAAACTCCTAAGGTGATAGTTTCTTCACAGTGCAGCTACGGGTGATGCAGGAACAGAAAGAACTCGTCAAATCTAAACCCCCACTCTTCGGAACAGCAACAATGGCCACATGATCTTTTATAAAGCTTTCCCTGTTGCTCCTGGTAAATTCTGCCCTTGCCTTACTACTACTCTCAAAGCATCTCCTAAACTGGTTTAAAGAAAAGCACCTCTTTCTCCCAACCAGTTCTCTAAAATCCACTTGTTACTTGTATGTTCATGGATAAAAGAAGAAACGTTTAAAGAAAAAAAAAAGCATCTAGTTCAGTCTAGCTGACCATATCCACGAGTGTCAACCTTTACTGGATTATAACCTCAAAGTCCACTCTTGATTCATTACCTAAAAGAAAATGCTCTTTCAACAAGTGCCAAGGATAAGTATGAACTGAGGATTGAAATGGAGGCAAACCAGTTACTGTGGGGGAAAAAAAACAGTATGCAAGCTCCTTCCTGGGAAATCAACTGTTCTTCTTCCAGAGGAAACACTGTTACCTCCCTAAAGGAGGGCACACCCCTTAATTTCCCTTCATGGACTCCACAGGGAGTGGGGCTATGAAAGGGAGAGATGCTTCAGAAAGCAGGACAAACCTCCTGTCACTGAAATTAACGTGTACCCTGTGGGCCGCTCCTGGGACTCCATCTGAGGTGGGGAGGGCTAAAAGCAGCAGGAAGTTACAGATTTAAGAAGATGCAAGCTACCCATTTCTAGCTGTGGACGTTGGGGAGGGAAGTCTGGAAATACAGCATCGTAAGAACCAGAATGTAGTGTCAGTCAGCATTAGCTGCCGAGATCCATGTTCCAGAGGTAAACCTAACAGAGCTAAGAGAAATCAGGTACCACAAACAAGCACCTTCCGAGTGAATGTCTCACTTCCTGAGCACTGCAAACAAGACCGTGAACGACGCTCTTGCCCCTTCGCCACAGGCACGTTAGGGGGAAAAATGGGATCGAGTCAACGGTGGTGCCAAAGGCCACTGTCAGCTTCTAGCTTGTAGCCTGGTCCTGACGTCGCTACAGAGCCTGACTATGGAGCACCGATTTCCAGTTGAGACACCACAGCTGTCCTGCTATATGCATGCATGATTTGAGGGGAAGGCTAGAGTGTCTTAAATCATCAATAAAAAGTGGAGAAAACAAAGGTCTTTCAGAGCCTGTCTCATCTGGGGACACAAATCCTTTTGTCTAGTCCATTAGAAATATATAAGACATTTTTCAATCTCATGAATTAATTTTTAAAAGAGGGATCGCAACCAAATGCACACAAGTCACCTAGAAGACAGGATTACCTCTAAAGAATGAGCGTATATCACAGAGATGTTAGTGCAGATTAATATATTAAAGAGACCGTGTTACATAAAATACTGAGGCTAAAGTTTTAAAAGACCCCCCCCCATCTTCACGAAACATAATCTAAGAAAAGTCCAAATGTTACTAGGAATGTAGGACTTATAAACCCCTAAAAACAGAAGTGCATGGTGGAAACACTGAGAAGTCTTTTACTAGATGAACACGAACCTTCTTGTTAAAATTGGATACCCGAACAAACCCACTAAAGCAAACAGAATAATCTTTATCACCCTCTTACAAAGTTCACTATTCTAAAGTTAACCATCATGAAAGGTAATAACCCAACTGCAACTTACGTTCAAGTTTTGCATTTTTGGCCAAGTACTAAAATCTCCAAATTCATTCTCTAACACGCGCCGCGCACAACAGTGAAATGACTCTGCCACTGGATGTTATTTTAAAAATTCAGAGTAAGGATAGTCTTTAAAGTGTCTTAAAAATCAGAGTAAAAACATTCCTTAAATAACCTTTTGTCCTAGGAACATCTGCAAGAAAGCCATGTTGTCTGAGAGAAAAACATGCGCTAACTTAAAAGACAGAAAGAAAACTGCGTAAGATATTGAAGCAGCACACCTACATAAAGGCAGAGGTTAAATTTCACTATTTTTTTTTTCAACTTATTAGCACACTAAGACCCCTAACCCTTGCTCCCATGAGCTCATGGTATCAGGATGTGGAGGATCAAACCTACAGAACGATCTCCTGACTACTTTCATAAGGCATGGAAAGTCTGTTCTCGGTGGCATATGGGCTCCTAACCACATGGTCTCCCTAGCCCTGAGCCTCTGAAACTTCGGCTTTAAGCAACGTGAGCAGTAAGCAGGGGCACCGGGAGAAAGACAAAAGCAAACTGAACGGTGTGGGAGCAGCATTTACCATACTCCCAGTCAAGCACAGAATGTGAAGTGAAGAAGAGAGCCAGGAGAAATCATGTCTTAGAGCACAACTTGCAGGCTCTGGGGATGGGGTATGCAGTGGTATCCTGGGCAGGAGCAGGAAGCCGAGAGATGCACTTCATGTGTCTACAAAGAAATGGGAAGATAGGTATGTGAAAAGACAAATGTTCTATCCCCAAATAAAAACAGAGCATGGTTCATGGGATCTGAATGCACATTTTTGGCATAAAAGAATTTCAATTTTCTATTTTCATAAAGGAAAAATCTCAAGTCTTTGTGATTGAGTTTCACATTAATTGGTACTTTATTTGCTTAAAACCTAAACATTGTCAGTTAAGAAGAAATCCACTCTGGTGTATAGATCTTGCCATTTAAATTCTAAGGTTCTTTTTTTCTTTTTTGATCCTTGGTAAAATTTTATCCAAGAAACAGAATAGATACATATATATTTAAAAACATGAACCATTAGAGAATGAAATAGGAAATCAAGAGTGATTTAAGTTTTGGCGGCCCTTGCCTTTTTTTTTTTGTTGTTCTTTTAAAGTTCCTGAAAGACTGTAGCAGGATAAAAGGATCACTGGCTCCGGGTCTCTTTGAGATAACAAGTGATGAAATTAAAAAACAACAACAACAAAGAAACAAAGAAACAAACAAAAAAAAACCACACCCTCAAACAAGGTCAGGTAACACCATTCCCTGCCTTGCCCCCAAGGTAAAAAACATGAATACTTGTAGTAACAATTCAGAATTCATCTTTATGTCCTACCTGCCCCATCAGTGGAAGTTTAACATCATGATTTTTTTAGACATCTATACTTATGTATATACACATATAAACTTGTATTAGATGACAACTGATTTTTTTAAGTCCAGGTAGAGAAAGAAGCAATCATTTTTAACTAACACCCTTCTACGTTTGATTACGGTTCAACTTGCTATCATTTAGCAAAAAGCAAAATTTCCATAGTGTTCATCTCAAATCTTATTGCTTTACAACTGTGGTATTCCTTCCATTAAAAATAAAAAGGTGAAGCAGTCAATCCAGTGATTACTTTGACATGGCTTTCATTGGGAAGGGGTGGGAAAGAGGGGTGATGGCAAAGAGAGGACCAATAGACAAAAAGGTAAATTAAACTTACAATGGTTTTCTTAAAAAAAAAAAAAAAGAGCAAATGTTATTTTCAAGAAAAGGAAAAAAAGCATCGAAAGCCCATGAGTCAAGCCATAACCAAAACCATGTTCTATCTTAAGTAGGTTTTCTTTTTTTTCCCCCTTTTTCTTTTTTCTTTTTTTTTTCTTTTTTTAATAAAATCTCTCCCCAAACCATCATCACTTTTTAATCCTCCCCAGACTGGGCTTCATCTTCAGACCCTTCGTCCCCTGATTTCTCAGGTGGAGGACTTGCAGAGGGCTTCTTTTCTGGAGGGCTTTCTGGTTCCTCGTCTTCTTCTTTGGGAGAAGGAGTCTTTTCCTTTGATGCCTTTGAAGCTGTGGGGCGACCCACCTTCCCTTTGCCTTTCACAGGGCTTGGCGTCACTGGAAGAAGAAAAATACCAATGTAGGGAAGGGAAGAGAAGAAAAGATCTTTAAATAAAAATCGGCTATAAAACAAAACTTTATTAAATCTATAAAGACTACACCCCAGGGCGCCTGGGTGGCTCAGTTGGTTAAGCGACTGCCTTCGGCTCAGGTCATGATCCCGGAGTCCTGGGATCGAGTCCCACATCGGGCTCCCGGCTCAGCGGGGAGCCTGCTTCTCCCTCAGACCCTCTCCCCTCTCATGCTGTTTCTCTCTCTCTTTCTCTCAAATAAATAAATAAATAAAATCTTAAAAAAAAAAAAAAAGACTACACCCCAACTGGCTAAAAATCAAGATGGGCACTGGTTCCCAATCACTCTTGCTAACACTATGGTGCTGCGTTAGCAGTAATGTTTATAATAAAAAAACAGGATGCTACAGAAACTGCATACTATCCTTAGTGGTTTGTGAACACAAGTTGTTTATGATAAAAGTCATGTTTAAAAAGCAGGTCAAAAAGAATGGATACAACGTGAGTAGAAATAGAAGTCACCGAATTTTTTAAAAATTTTTTTCTGGGGGGCACCTGGGTGGCTCGGTCGTTAAGCGTCTGCCTTCGGCTCAGGTCATGATCCCGGGGTCCTGGGATCGAGCCCCGTGTCGGGCTCCCTGCTCAGCGAGAAGCCTGCTTCTCTCTCTCCCACTCCCCCTGCTTGTGTTTCCTCTCTCACTGTCTCTCTCTCTGTCAAATAAATAAATAAAATCTTTAAAAAAAAATTTTTTTTTTCTGGGGCACCTGGGTGGCTCAGTCGTTAAGTGTCTGCCTTCGGCTCAGGTCACGGTCCCAGGGTCCTGGGATCGAGCCCCGCATCAGGCTCCCTGCTCAGCGGGAAGCCTGCTTCTGCCTCTGCGGCACCCCCTGCTTGTGTTCTCTCTCTCACTGTCTCTCTGTCAAATAAATAAATAAAATCTTAAAAAAAAAATTTTTTTTTTTCTAAGGATGTGTCATTTATTTTTTTAACTAAACTCTACGCCCAGCATGGGGCTCGAACTCATGACCGAGATCAAGAGTCGCATGCTCTACCACTGAGCCAGCTGGGTGCCCTCATCAAGGAACTTTTGACAATTCCATGATTCCTAGCAGTAAGAAGTGATGAGTAAAAAAAAATGTACAAATCACCAGTTCTAGCTGTCAGAAAAAAACCAAAGCAAATCTAGCTTTCTGATTTCACGACAAACAGGCTGTGACTAGGAGACTATCTGGCAGCAACCACACGGCGCCAAGAAAATGAATCCATGTTGCCAAGCGTGGTTTTATTCTGTGAGCACAAAGGATGGTGTAAGCATCAGACCGCAGGAATGAAATCTATGATTACAGGTGTGCATTTTCACAATTTCATGTCTTTCCTAGCTGCTGGGGTTGTGATACGGGCGGGAAAGAGCGCAGGCACAGCTCCATTGCTGTGATGTTTCTCTGCGGCGCCGGCCAACGGGTCGCTGCAAACCTGCTGGAGGAGGCGGCAGCCGAGGGACCGGGCTGCGCTGCCAGACTCCTGCAGGGGCCACAGTCCTTATTAATAAATAAGTGATGCTTCCTGGTATGGAAGACCGGATCCTCGCAGAATTCTCTTATTCTCGTGAGGTATGTGGCCAATGCCGAGCCCTAATGAAGAATTTCTGTAGAGAAAGTTTATTGGTTCTTGAAATTTTTCAAAGCAGCCATTTAATTTTACTTGTAGACAACTCACCTGTGGCCTTTAGCCTGGGCTTGGGCATTTTCTTTTCTTTTCTCTCAGGTTTGGACTTCTTAACCATCTTTTTGTTTTTCTTTTTTGAACTGCCATAGTCACTATCATCATCGTCTTCCATTAGGAAGTCTTCATCGCTGCCGGAATCTTCTAAGAGGAAAGAAGAATTTCAACGTCCAACTTAACGTATACATCCTTCCAAGGGAACGAAGGGAGACAGCGCTAAGCATGACAGGAGGATGGGATCTGGGAGTCAAACACTCTTGGATTCTGGTGGCAGCTGTGCCACCAATCTGGCTGGAGTCATCACCAGCCCCACATGTAGGGTGGGTTTAGCACACGTGAGCGCACACACACACACACACACACACGAGGGCTGCACCACTGACTTGTTTAAACAGTCGGTTGAAAACAGGAAGAGAGAAAACTTAATCTGAATAAAAACTGAAGCCATCGCATAACTTTTTTTTTTCATCGGTAACTTTTGGTAGTTCCATCATTCCCCTATAGTACTGGGGAGACCAGGGAAATGAAACAGAACCAATTTAGTGTGTTTGGTCCAACTATGAATAAATGAAACGAGAAAGCTAAACACAAAGCAAAAATACATATAGTTTATTAATCTGAGTAACGTGTGAAACATCTAAATCCTGCTACTAACACTTTTTTTTTGTTGGGGGAGGAGGTCTACACCTTTGGCTCCCAGGCCAAAATACAAATCCTAATCACAACACCCACCATGTAACTGTTTCTTTAACAACTGTTTGTTTAGTATTTGAGTTCAAATGATGGACACCATAATCGAGAGAATCTAAAATAACCAGTATCAAACAACAGCCATCTCTTCTACAGCAAATATCTAATTTAAGGGACTGGCTGTAACATTTAGCAGCCACAACAATGCAGAAGTAATCAGGGTCACAAACTACAATTGCGACCCCAGTAACAAGTCAGCTTCACGTACTCTCCTGGAATGGTGCCTCATCCTCCTCCTCTTGCTCTTCTTCACTGCCCACATCTTCCATGAGCATCTCTCTCTGTTTAGAAGCTGCCTTAGAGGCTGCCTGCCGCTGCTGGCGCACATTTTTATGATCTTCTTTTTCATCTTCGCTGTCCTCTGTAAGATCAAAGTTACAATGCAGCGATCAAAGAGTTGTGTGCATTTATCTGATGGCTGAAAAGTCAGTATGAGATAGAACCTGCAGCTTTATTTCATTCAAACGGGGTACATCTTATCCTTAAAAATTCCTACAAAATATAAAAAAGAGGAGCTAAAATTCAAAGAATGAACTTGAAAAAGATGATGTCCTCATTACTGCATAGAAAATAGCTTGGGCATGTAGTTTTAAGTAGTCATAAAGCTGAGTTTAGGTGTGAATACATGCTTCCTGTAATGTATTTTAAACTTGTATCACTGCATCGCCCTAAAATTATCAATTACATTTCAATCTATGTTCACAGTTTTTAGAAACTAAAGTTAGAATTTTTTTTTTAAGAGAGAGAGAACACAAGCGGGGATGGGGTGGAGTGGGTGGAGGGTTGGGGGGAGGCAAGGAAGGGCAGAGAGGCAATCTAAAGCAGGCTCCACACAGACTCGGGGTTCCTGATCTCAAGACCCTGAGATCATGACCTAAGTTGAAAGCTTACGGAACTGAGCACCCAGGTGCCCCTAGAAAAATATTTTTAAATAGAAGAGGGGAAGACTGTCTTCCAATGATATTATTCTAAGTTACAAAACCTATTTCATTTCAACTTAGGCAGTCAGATAACAGGCTAGAAAAGGAATGAAAGCAAACAGCTCAGTGGAGTGAATTCAGTGGAACTTTGTCTACCCTCCACATATTAGCTAACAGCAATCTCATTTAAAGGGAGATCCAGAAAGGCAAAAGCAGGGGAGTGTAGGTCAAAACTAAAGTGGCTGGGAGCAACACGGAATAAACCCTCAACACTGAGAAGAGTTAAATTCAGAAATATAAATACCAACAAGTAATCAGGATTTAACATTTTGCCATGGAGTCTCTATTAATTCTTTTGAGTTAAAATTCTTACCAAGAAAGCTTTCTCTGTGGCTACTGTTTCAAAGGACTACTTGCAGTGAAACAGGTAAGGGTGAGCAATCCTTTGCTTGCTCTTCACCCCAGAGTTCATCACCGCCCCCCCCTTTAGAGTTTTATGTCACTTAGTATTATATATGCTCATTTTTTTTTTAATATTTTATTTATTTGACCAAGAGAGACAAAGTGAGAGAGGGAACACAAGCAGGGGGAGTGGGAGAGGGAGAAGCAGGCCCCCCGCCAAGCAGGGAGCCAGATGCGGGGCTCGATCCCAGGACCCTGGGATCATGACCTGAGCCAAAGGCAGACGCCTAACGACTGAGCCACCCAGGCGCCCCTATATATGCTCTTTTAAATCAATTTAGTTTGATGTCTGTTATTTGTTCATGTAAATGGTTTTCAATGTTAATTATGCAGGAGAATAATCTGTAAATATTTTTAAAAAACAAAGCCCCAATGTCCCACTGAAACCTACTGAATCAGAAATCCTGGGGTGGGACAGAGCAGGTAAGCCTGTTAACAAACACCCTCACAGGAGACTGTAGTAAGCCACCAGCAAGGAGCTCCTCAAAGATGGAGACCTCTCTGTAATGCCAGTATTTACAACAGTGCCTGGCATTATTATAAAACCACTTATATGAAAATGTCCAATGAATAAAGATATAAATCAATCACCTAGTACATTAAAAACTGTTCATTACCTGCTGAGTGAGAATCATCCTTCTTGGTTTTCACATCTTTTTCTTCGGAGTCCTCACTAGAAAGGGAAGGAGGAGAAAGTTTTAAAAGTCTTAGATCAAAATCTAAGTGAACACAGATCCCCGGTGTCTCTGACAGGGAAGAACACTGAAGAACACCTCTTTTGTAGATGAAATATTCAAACAGATGCTGAGGTGTGAAACTGCTTCCATTATTTCCCTAACTTTACAGGGATGCTAATGAATAAGCACAATTGTATCGACTTTTGGAAAATACTGCTTCCAAAGACCCAAAAGAAAAAAAGAAGGTACCTCAACACGGGCTGAAAATTTCTCACCTGTGGATAAGGCCTGGTTCACAAGAACATTTAATTTTTTTTTAAAAGATCTTATTTATTTATTTGACAGAGAGAGAAAGAGAGAACACAAGCAGGGGGAGCGGCAGGCAGAGGGAGAGGGAGACGCAGACTCCCCGCTGAGCAGGGAGCCCAACGTGGGGCTCGATCCCAGGACCCCGGGATCATGACCTGAACCAAAGACAGACGCTTAACTGACTGAGCCACTCAGGCACCCCTCAGAAGAACATTAATAAAAAAACAATTCTCTGGGCGCCTGGGTGGCTCAGTCGGTTAAGCGACTGCCTTCGGCTCAGGTCATGATCCTGGAGTTCCTGGATCGAGTCCCGCATCGGGCTCCCTGCTCGGCGGGGAGTCTGCTTCTCCCTCTGACCCTCCCCCCTCTCATGTGCTCTCTCTCATTCTCTCTCTCTCAAATAAATAAATAAAATCTTTAAAAAAACCCCAAAAAAACAAAAAAAAACACAATTCTCCGTTGTCAGAGGCAGAGTATAAAAATACTAAAGTAAATTACATAATGTGTGAATGGTGCTAAAGTAGGCAAATAAATGGACAGCACCAAATATAGATGCAAAAACCACCTAGAACACAATTATTAAAGGAAACTGGAGTGCAGTTATATAGATTACAATATCTCTAAAAATTTATCTAAAGCAAAATGAAAATAAGTCAACAACTATCTCCTCGTATTTTTTGCCTCTAATATTTTTTTCCTTCTTTTTTTTTTTTTAAGATTTTATTTATTTATTTGACAGAGACACACACACACACAGCCAGAGAGGGAACACAAGCAGGGGCAGAGGGAGAAGCAGGCTTCCTGCACAGCTGGGAGCCTGATGTGGGGCTCGATCCCAGGACCCTGGGATCATGACCTGAGCCGAAGGCAGATGCTTAACAACTGAGCCACCCAGGCGCCCTGCTTTTAATATTTCTAATACATCAGAAACATAAACACATAGACCTGCCTTGTATCATGGAGAAAATAAAAGTCCGCTCAAGATCACTGCGAAGTAAAATAATAAGAAGGTGCTTCAAAGTTCAATGGAAAAAACCAGTTTTTTTAAGTCACAAAGATGCACACTTTACGTCCTTACAAATCTTAGCTCAGGAATCTGGGTTCTAGTGTCCTGTCTGTCATTAATTAGTTGTATGATCTCAAGCAAATCACTTGTTACTCTCTTCAGTTCTAAAATTTTATGATTCAATGAGAAATTCCAATAAACAACAAAAAAAACCCACTCATACATAAAAACTGCCTTCATAGCTTTTTCAAACAGCAGGTCTTGTAAATCTCTTTTGGTATTTCCTATAATCTAGACCACATTCAAATGACAAACTACCAAACCCAAGATTCCCAAACAAAGAGAAAAACCAAATACATTTCCTTACTAAGCAATCTGATCCAAGACTCACTGTAGTTCTGAAACCTGTGACTATTCTAAATGTTTTTATGCAAAATAAGCACTTAATTCACAAGTCACAATGACAAAGAACTATTACTTTTTCTAGTTCTTTTATTACTGGGTTTATAGAGACCATTACTCCTTGAATCCCATTACAGTAAGGTCAAGTAAAAGCTGAACTTTTAAGTAGAGACCAATAGAAAACTCAAAACAACAGTGGTCTGAGGAAATAAACTATACAAGGCAGTTAATACAAACGGCAATAAAAACTGTATTTCAACTGCTCCTGACACTTAGGAAAGAAAAATAAAACCAAATGATTAGAACAAGGAAAAGTTTAGGCTACATATTAATTATATTGATGAGACATTGTAATAGGTAGCAGGGGACAGAGAAATTCATTCCTAAGAGAAATATAAAAAATGAATATAATGAATCAAAGTTGGGCTGCTATATAAAACTGGATTAGAGATATACAGTACAACACCATGGAAGACCTGTCTCCCCACAGCAAAATTTTGTCTTATTTGTCCTCAAAACCATGTTTCTGAAATTCTCCAGGAAAGAAAATATTGGAGGTAAATATTGTTGTTTCTACAAATTTAGCATCCTGTGAATTCAGAATGGAAAGACTTCTGTGTGGGGCTTTATAAGATTTTAGTACTGGAAGGTAAATATCTTGGAAGAACTGATAAGAAAAGATTTCATTTCTTTGAACTCTCCTACTTAACAGTATTATTTGGTAGTAGTATCACCTAATGGTTAAAACGTGGACTTTGGAGTTCAACAGACATGGTTCCAAAACCTGTTGGTCCATTTGTTGGATAACTTGGACAAGTCACTGAACCCTTCTCTAAGCTATATTACCCTAATAAAGGTGTTATGAGAATTAAATGATAATAAATATAAATTAGCACATAGTAGAGACTGGCAAAGAATCATAAACGGTAGCAATCATCATCATCACCTTTACCATCATTAAGAAGGTCTTAAAGTTACGCAACACTGAGTATGAGAGTGTGTAGATCTGTGACAGCAGAGGCAAAAATTACAGTGCTAGTCTCATGAAGCAATTATAGTTAAAATCACAACTCCTGTGAACTTGTTTATAAAACTAAAGGAAAGGGGAACAAAAACCCCCATGAATGATTAAGGTATCTGAACAAAGGAGAATGGATGATAGACAGTAAAACTCAGCAGGCTATACAACTTAAGATTCTATAAGCTTTAGTTATGATTCTGCCAGTGCTGGGTGACTGAATGGGAGAGATCACTCATTCTGCTATCACTACAATGAAAATGTCAATACTAACATTAGGTAACAAATTACATACTTAAACAATCTCTCTGCTTATGTTCAGAGGTTTGAGGTAGTGACAAAGGTATTCTTGGAGATCACCTTGGATTCCAGCTTGAGTCCAAGCAAGCCTCGCGATCTTAAAGAGGGTAACCTCTAGACTTAAGAAGCACTGCCTGAGATGGTAAGAAATATGCAAAACAACATGAAGTGGACAATAAGCACTTTCCCAAAGTAAACAGAGATTCCACCAATTTAGAGATCAGAGACCACTCTCACCTCCAGTGGGGCAGTGTAAGCAGGAACAGATTAATAATGCCTCTTACCTATCCTCCTGTGAGTTCTTTCCAGATCGCCTCTTATTTTTAGCTTCTCGAGGAGATGACCGAATTTTCTTAGCTGGAGGGCCTGAATCTCTTCCATAATCTTCATCTAAACAGAGCATTTTTCAAATTCAATGAACTATATTACGACTTTTACATGTAGAAATTATCACTGCTTATTTTTGGAGATAAATATCTCTCAAGCTATTTAAATGGTGAGGGGGCAGGATTTCCCAAATAATTTTCTTTCATTTTTAAAAAATAAATTGTTTCCAGGGAGCCTAGGTGGCTCAGTTGTTATGCACCTGCCTTCGGCTCAGGTCATGATCCCAGGATCCTAGGATCGAGCCCCGCATCAGGCTCCTTGCTTGGCGGGAAGCCTGCTTCTCCCTCTCCCAAACCCCCTGCTTGTGTTCCCTCTCTCACTGTGTCTGTCAAATAAATAAATAAAATCTTAAAAAAAAAAAAAGTTATCTAGCCCAGTCCCCTTTAGTCCTCACGTGTTTACTTTAATATGTCCATAGCCAAATATCTCTTACCATTTCATATCCTACCATTTAATTTCTTAAAGATACTGCCATGTTTCAACACCTTCCTATTTACATGAAAACTATTATAGTAGTAAAGCAATACAAGCATTTTAGAATGTAGAGAACCCACAATTCTACAATCCTAACACAATTACTGTTATCAAGTAAATTGCTTTTATTTATTTATTTTTTTAAAAAGATTTTATTTATTTTTTTGACAGAGAGAGACACAGCAAGATCAGGAACACAAGCAGGGGGAGTGGGAGAGGGAGAAGCAGGCTTCCTGCTGAGCAGGGAGCCCAATGTGGGACTCGATCCCAGTACCCTGGGATCATGACCTGACCCGAAGGCAGACGCTTAATGACTGAGCCACCCAGGCGCCCAAGTAAATTGCTTTTAAGCTAAAGTATTAAATGCAGCATACTCTGACACTTGAAGAAAATATCTCTAATTTCTAAAGTCCTATAGAACTAAAGAAAATTACCCAATCTTAAAAATTGATTTTTTTTTTAAGACTTACTTATTTTAGAGAGCGAGTGCATGCATGTGAGCAGGAGGAGGGGCAGAGGAAGAGGGAGAGAATCTTCAAGCAGGCTCCATGCCCAGCGCAGAGCCCGACATGGGGCTCAATCCCACGACCCCAAGATCGTGACCTGAGCCAAAATCAAGTGTCGGATGCTCAACCGACTGAGCCACTCAGGTGCCCCCGAATTGATTATTTTTAAAACTGTTTACTACACCATTATATATAATAGTGGAGAGATCTGGAAATAGTCTGGAGCTTCAGCAATTTATTAAATGGTTGGACACATTATAAATTCCATTATGGAATATCACACAACCATTAATAGGAGTTTCTCAAATAACTTTTTTTTTTTTTTGAAATTTTGTTTATTTATTTGACACAGAGAGAGCACAAACAGGGGTGAGTGGCAGGCAGGCAGAGGGACAGGGAGAAGCAGGCTCCCCACCAAGCAAGGAGCCCGATGTGGGGCTCGATCCCAGGACCCTGGGATCATGACCTGAGCTGAAGGCAGCCGCTTAACCGACTGAGCCACCCAGGTGGCCCTCAAATAACTTCTTACAACAGGAGAAATATACTCATAAGTAGGAGTGGGATAGGAGGGGGACAGAACCCAAAATTCTATAGCAAGACTTCAACTATGTTTTTAAAAGGGACAAAAGACACAGGCTTTTTAAACAAAAAGGTTAAAATGGCCATTTGCTAGCCAAGGGACCTTGAATAATATCTCTGCCTCAATATCCTTATTGGTAAACAATAACAATATTCCCCATTTTAATAGGAATGCTCTACTAAGGATTAAATGAATAAATGCAAATATTTAGCAGCACTTAATAAATGTTAGTATTTCTTTTGGGAGGTTGATTGTATGTTATTACTCTTCTTTACATTTCTGCATTTTCTAAGTTTTCCCAAATTGCACATATTACTTTTATAAGTAAAATTAGATTTAAAAAAAAAAGGAAGAATAGTAAATGCATCTGGAAAATAATGAGAATAAGGGCATATTCTAAAGAAACCTTTTATGGCTAAGATTTAAGACATATTATTCAGGGACGCCTGGGTGGCTCAGTTGGTTAAGCATCTGCCTTTGGCTCAGGTCATGATCCTAGGGTCGTGGGATCGAGTCCCACATTGGGCTCCCTATTCAGCAGGGAGCTTGCTTCTCCCTCTGCTTGCTTCTCCCTCTCTGCCTGCCGCTCCCCCTGCTTGTGCTGACAAATAAATAAATAAAATATTAAAAAAAAAAGACATACTATTCATTCCATGATAAATTAGTTCACAATCCAAGATGTTTCACACAATACTCTAAGTTACTTTATTATGCAAAAAACTTAAACTAATATAAGGTACAAGTTTTACTGTGATTATAGCTGGGGACATTATCAACTAGTAAATACTGTATCAGAATTACTGCACGTTTAAACTATGGAATCCAAAACCGATAAGAAAAAAATTAAGTATTTATTATCAATGACTTACTAAAAAAAGTTAAAATCCATGCAAGTTCAACTTTTGTTTTGGGTGACACAGATCTTGATATAATTTACAATTTACTGAAATCATGAAACTTACCAGCATCATCAGATTCCTGAAACTGGGAATAATCAACGACCTTTCTATTTCTGTAGAAAGAAGAGACTCTAATTAAGATCATAAAAATGTAGGACTTTTCTATGATATTAAAACACATGCTCCTATCTCATAAACAAAATCAGAACTAGCTCTGTGAAATTTTTCAATAAGCCCCCACCTCAGCCAAAAAACCTTCACGTTGTTACAGAAAAGTCTAACTTAAACCAAAAGTATTTCAAACTACAATTCTCCTACTGTTCATCTCAATGAGAGCTCAAATACTATTCTCTCCCTCAAAACCTCCCACCTCCCAAAACACACTTAAACAGCAAAATGAGCCAAACTACCATATGAATTCATTAATGACACAGAAATATCACATATGCATCAACAAAAACTAAATGTTTTACATTTTCATTCTTACTGCTATACACACATACACGTGTATACCTGATAAAATTATTACTGAGGTTTTTCAAGACAGTGATTTTTAAATATAATAGTTACATTATGATATACAAATTATGGTGATAGTAGATTAAGCCTTACATTGAAGAAAAAATAACTGATCCATTCAGAAGATGCTTTTTTTTTTTTTTTTAAAGATTTTATTTATTTATTTGACAGAGAGAGACACAGCGAGAGTGGGAACACAAGCGGGGGAGTGGGAGAGGGAGAAGCAGACTCCCTGCTGAGTAGGGAGCCTGATGCGGGGCTCAATCCCAGGACCCTGGGATCATGACCTGAGCCAAAGGCAGATGCTTAACGCCTTAGCCACCCAGGCGCCCCAGAAGATGCTTTTTATTAAATGGTCTGTAATTAAGAAAAATATGAAAGTCTCACAAATTTATGTATCTACTTGACTCAATGATTTTAAGTACTTCCTATTAGGTAAGGCATCTTTAACAACTTGAACCAATCTTAATTTCCATTTTCGTACTTCATACTTTAAAAGTTTAAAATTCCTCCTTTAGAGATATATAAAAGCTTCCATGTTAGTATCCAA
This sequence comes from Neomonachus schauinslandi, assembly GCF_002201575.2. Taxonomy (NCBI): domain Eukaryota; kingdom Metazoa; phylum Chordata; class Mammalia; order Carnivora; family Phocidae; genus Neomonachus; species Neomonachus schauinslandi. The sequence goes on along the minus strand of NC_058408.1, from coordinate 24,702,830 downwards.
ATAGCCTTGCTTTCAAAAGAGCCTTCCAGGTACTGTACCATTTAGATACTGAATAAGTGAACTGAAATCACTAAAAGAAACACGCCACCAACTACACTTAAGCCTGAGCAGAGAAATATTCCTGATTTTATAGATTAAGACAGCATTTATATCCAAAGACAACATGCTCAGAATCCAAGCATACATACAATTTCTATGTAAGATGTGAAAATGAAAGGTGTAGGAGTGAATTCTGAAAACATGGGGCTTAGATGTGGAGGAAGGTATAGCCATACCTTGGCTTTGGAGAAGATAGGCTCTTAAGGGATTTTGCCTTCTGTTTTTCTTTGGTCTACCAGCAATGAATTATCTTTTCATTGTACTGCCTCAGTAAGTCAAGATGCAAAACTATAAAATATGCTCTAGATATGTTTTGTTAAAAGCAGCTGATTTTATAAATAAACGATACCATTTTATTAGGAAAGTTAATTTTAAAAACATGACTATTAATTCCACTTATATGAGATATCTTGGAGCAGTCAAAGTCAGAGACAGAAAGAATGGTGGGGGCACCTGGCTGGCTCAGTTGGTAGACCGTGTAACTCTTGATCTTGGGGTTCTGAGTTTGAGCCCCCGTTAGGTGTAGAGATTACTTAAAATAAAATAAAATAAAATAAAATAAAATAAAATAAAATCTGGGTGGCTTATTCAGTTGAGTGTTCGACTCTTGCTTTCAGCTCAGATTATGATCTCAGGGTCTGGAGAGCGAGCCCTGCAGCTGAGTCAGCTTGAGGTCCCCCCACTCCCTCTGTGCACACTGCTCTCTCTCAAATAGATAAATAAAATCTTAAAAAAATCTCCCTCTGCCTGCCGCTCCCCCTGCTTGTGCCCTGTCTCTCTCTGTCAAATAATCAAATAAATAAAATCTTAAAAAAAAAAGTTAAAAAAAATAAAAAAGAAAAAAAAAGAAAGGAAGGAAGGAAGGAAAGGAAGGAGAATGATGAGGGGTGCCTGGATGGCTCAGTCTGTTAAGCGTCTGCCTTCGGCTCAGGTCATGATCTCAGGGTCCTGGGATCCAGTCCTACATTAGGCTCCCTGCTCAGTGAGGAGTCTGCTTCTCCCTCTGCCCCTCTCCCCGCTCATGTTCTCTCTCTCAAAAATAAAAAAATAAAGATAAATAAAATTAAAAAAAAAAAAAAGAATGGTGGATACCAGGGGCTAGGGGGAAGGAGATAGTTAATGACATGTATAGTTTCACTTTTGCAAGAGAAAGTTGTAGAGATTGGGTGCATAACAGTGTGAATGTATTCAACACTACAGACCTGTACACTTAAAAATGGTTAAGATGGTAAATTTCATGTGATTTTTACCACAATTTATTATTTATTTATTTATTTATTTTTAAAGATTTTATTTATTTGACAGAGAGAGACACAGCGAGAGAGGGAACACAAGCAGGGGAGTGGGAGAGGGAGAAGCAGGCTTCCCACTGAGCAGGGAGCCCTATGTGGGGCTCGAACCCAGGACCCTGGGATCATGACCTGACCCGAAGGCAGACGCTTAACGACTGAGCCACCCAGGCACCCCTTTTTACCACAATTTAAAGAGAATAAAATATTTTCTATAAAAAAAGACTAGTTGGGGGGCTGATAATTAAATGCCTACTATGTTTTAACAAAATAGTGATTTTTAATGATACATACTATGAAAACCAGTATTAGGACTATGCTCTGCATTATTTAGGATCAAGAAAAATGGGACATGTAACCAGGATAAGAAAAGTATCCAGAAGAGGGAGTTTGAAATCTTCATCTCTAATAGTTAATGTACAGGTTCTGAAATTGCAGGCATAATAATTCTAGTTTATCCATGCTGGTGGGATTGCAACTAAAATAATGGTACAATTTTTGGGTACCATCTATCAATAGATATATTCTATGAGACTATATAAAGAAGGGTAACCAGAATGGCGAAGGGTTTATCATATGTAGAGCAACTAAATAAACTGTAATTTTTAACTTGTAAAAGAGAAAACATGTTAGCTACTTTAAGGCTTTAAAAATAAAGGAGCAATAAACATACAGGCCTATCAGCTTCCTGATCAGATTAAGTGTGGGTTCAACATAAACAACTTTGTAATAGTTAGCTAAGATAGTTACTTCCTTAGTCTGTCACAAGGAATACTCCAGAATGGAATTACACAGTAAAAAGTATAGAATCTTTGTTAATAGGAATCTTGGGTTCTGGTTCTAGAACTTCAGGCAAATCACATAATTTCTTTGGGCCTCAGATCCTTCTCTGCTGGAACTGATGGCCTAAATTGCCGGACAGATGTAAAAAGTTATGCCTTTTTTTTTTTTTAAAGTTTATTTAAGTAATCTCTACACCCAACATGGGGTTTGAACTCATAACCCCGGGATCAAGAGTCGCACACTTTTCCAACTGAGCCAGCCAGGAACCCCTATGCCATAAATTTAAATAAATTATTAAAGTTCAAGGAAAAAGTTTTCCTCAATTGCAAATGGTCAGCTATCATTCTGTGTATGACACATCTTAACTCATATCGCTGTACCATTTGTTTTCTTCACTAATCTAAGCTTCTTGAAGGTAACAATGGTCTTATATCCACATTTCCCATTTTTCTTTCTTTTTTTTCAGCCCGCCCGCCTGCCTGCCTTCTTTCCTTCCTTTTTAACCACAGAGCAAGGTAAAAAGTAGACACTCAGATGTTTCTAATTTTTTGCTCTTAGGGCCAAATTTAAGGGCTCTGTTAGAAACCTAATTTTATAAGATACTTGAGAGGATAATATCCAATCTCCTTAAAGTCTTTGAAGGCCTTATCTTTTGCCACTTAATCAAGCAACCCGGAAATTTGTAATTCCTCCAATCAGGTTGTTTCATACCAGTTGGTCATGCTTCTCCTTGGCCTACATTGCTGCTCGCCTCAACTCCCACTCCTATCAGATACAACCTTGCCTCCTCTCAACACCTTTAATCCTCTACTGATACTATATAATCTACTCAATTTGTCTTCCCTACTAAATATGAACTTCTTGAGGACAGGGGCTGTCTGTCCCTCATTCAGAACACCAAAATCAAGAAATGCATTTGATGAGCAAATGGACTTGGCATCTGCAAAGAGTCAGGGTGGGAAAGGGTATCATGAGAGGATGTATGTGGGAGCCTTCAGCCTATCAGACACTTATTTCCCACTGCCCTTAATGACAAAAGAAAATTTAGTTTCCACCGTATGAAATAACTAGTTATTTTAAATCTAAGAAATTAAAAAGGCAACTATTTAGTACATTTTCTTCTATCCTAGTTTTTAACAAGCAGAACTACCAAAAAAAAAAAAAAAAAAAGCCATGTAGACTATACTGATATTATAGGAGTAATCAAATCTATATTTTTCAAAATTAAATTCAGAGGCCACTCCCTCATTTGAAACACAAAATATTTTACCTTCAGTTATGTCAAAATGGTCAAAATTATCAGAATTCTCTTATGTACATAATAAATGTCATTTATCACAGAAACTATAAAATCCAAGTAAAGCAAAATGTAAATATAGAAGCAAATCTGTCTTAAGGATAACTAGGCCAAAAAAAAAAAAAAGAATGCATCCATCCATAAATTAAGTTAGAGGAAAAAGAAAAAATAATTTAAATAAAGGATCTGCATTAACAAGGGTCATTCATAATAACTCATTATAATGATTTATAATAATAATTTGGTTCAATTCCTGCCTTCTAAAGATACTTCAAAACAATAGTAGAAATACTATTCCATTCCTTACAGATTTATCGTATTTAGGGTGGAAATCACGCTTACTGAACTTACTCCCATGTAAACTAAAAACAGAAGATATACTGGGATAGAAACACATTTTTGAGTAATATATAAGTCTAAGGGCATGAGAAGTTCTACTTCGAGTTGAAAACAAAGAAACATTCTTACTTCCTCAAAATACCATCACTTAAATGCCTGAGTCTTCAGTGTAAAATGAGCATTGACAACTAGGACAATAACTAGAACGGGGAGGACAACACAAAATTTCACTATAGCACAGAAGGTTAAAAACACAGATTTTTGAACTGGGTTAAATCCTGGCTCTGCCACTTACTAGTTGTATGTCCTTGAGCAAGTTACTTCCCCTCACTGAACTTCAGTTTCCTCACCTGTAAAATAGGAATAACAACACCTATCTCTCAAGATTGTTGTGAGGGCCAGCTACACAGCTAACCAATAAAGAGTAGCTATTATTACCTGTAAGTGCTAATTTGTTCCACCCAGAATATCACTGCAGTTATGAATATACACAAGTAACACTTTCAATTATCTGAACATGACGATTAACTTGCTGTTTTAAAGTATGTCTTAGGGAAAATCCGTGTATAACTTTTGACTCCTACCTCCAAACTTAACCACGTAATAGCCTACTGTTGACCGGAAGCCTTACCAATAACATAGTCGATTAACACATTTTGTATGTCATATGCATTCTTACAATAAAGTAAACTAGAGAAAAGAAAATGTTATTAAGAAAATCCTAAGGATGAGAAAATAGATTTATAGTACTGTGTTGTATTTACTGAACAAATCTGCATAAAAGTGGACCCACGTAATTCAAACTCAGTGTTCAAGGGGTCAACTGGATAGGAACACAAAAACTTCAATTAAGTTTTTTCTTACTTTAAAAACGTACATGATCTGTCTAGATTCTAAATGTACCTTGGTCACAATGAACCAATTTCTGAATGATCACCAGAGGGCTCTGAGATGAGAAGTCCCCACTTTTGCATCAGGTTAAAGTGCAAAAACAAACGGTAAAGCGGGGAAGCTAGACAAAGAACACGAAAAGATCTGGTTTTTGGCACCAAATGGGGATAATTCAAGCAACTCAGAAGCAATAGGGACTTTTTTCTTCTCTTAATCAACTTCTTTCTACTAAATACTGAGAAGTCTACACACCCAAAATGCTCTTTCTTACAGCAGTGACTGTCTAAGACCAAAACAGTGATACTCCTGAAACATGAGGCACCTTCAACCAACATTCTGAAGAGTCAAGGCTCAGTGTTTGAGATGAAAATTATCACACCTTTGAAATGACCTTATCTAATCTTCTCTCTCTTGCTTTCTCTCTCTCTCTTTTTTTTTTTTTAGAGATGGAGACGGGGGCGGAGGGGGGGGATCGGGAGAGGGAGAATCTTAAGCAGGCTCCATCTCACAACCCTGAGATCATGACCTGAGCAGAAATCAACCAACCAACCGAGTCACCCAGGCACCACCCCCACCCCCCCCACCCCGTCTCTTTTTTTAAAAGTAAGCTCTTGGCTCAACACAGGGCTTGAACTCATGACCCTGAGATCAAGAGTTGCATGCTCTACCAACTGAGCCAGCCAGGTGCCCCTAACCCTCTTAACTTTACAGATGAGAAAACTAAAACCACATAATCCAGCTCTACTTTATAACAAGTCTGCACATCAAAATATGGAGATCAATAACAAGCAAACTCGGGGGAGGAAGCAGAACTTCTGAATATAATTAAATTATTGACACCCTAAGCTTTATACTACTTGAAGAGCACAAAACCATTTTCTCAAGGCAAACTGGAGAGCCTTTTAGACAATCTATTACATTATTAAGCTCCAACAACAGACTATACTTCCATTTTTACCCTGAAGAAGTTCTGGTCAATGCAGGGAAGAAGCATAAAAAAAAAAAATCCACCTTGCTAACTTTCTAGAATTTAACAAGTTCCTCATTAGGCACTTAAAGCACATTTGAAATTTGAGTTTTGAGAAACCTAAAATAACCAACATTGCTCTTTTGACTAATCACCTGGGTGGTAAACATCACATTTGGTCAGATGAATGAGATCCTATAGAACAATGTTTTTCAATTGATAGGTCACAACCCACGACAGGATCCTGAAATGAATTTATTGGTGTATAACCTGCATTAAAGCAACAAAGCAAATCAAAAATATCAGAGAAAATTGTACCTAAATAACAGTAAGTTCCTGACACTTGTTTCAGGTGTTTGTGTTCTTGTGTGTAGGGACCTCATCAAACAAGTTCGAGACCCACTGCTTTAGAATAAAAAAGTGGATTGCAAAAAGAGATTTCTAAAGTCATTGTTAGTTTTACCTTTACAAAAAACAATTTGTTATTGATTCATGGCAGCAAAAGAATAACTTCTCTATTTTAATTTCCTTTTTTTTTAAATTATTAAGCAGGCTCCATGCTGGGCGTGGAACCCAACATAGGGCTTGAACTCAGGACTCTAAGATCAAGACCTGAGCTGCGATCAAGAGTTAGAAGCTTAACTGACTGACCCACTCAGGCGCCGCCCCCTTTAAAGGTTTTATTTAGGGACACCTGGGTGGCTCAGTTGGTTGGGTGGCTGCCTTCTGGCTCAGGTCATGATCCCAGGGTTCTAGGGTCGAGTCCCACATTGGTCTCCTTGCTAAGCAGGGAGCCTGCTTCTCCCTCTGCCTGCCGCTCCCCCTGCTTGTGCTCTCTCTGACAAATAAAATCTTTTAAAAAATAAAATAAAGGTTTTATTTATTTATTTACTTACTTAGAGAGAGCGCACTTGTGTGGGGAGGAGCAGGAGGAGAGGGAGAGAGAGAATCTTAAGCAGGCTCCATGCCCAGCACAGGGCCCAAAGAGCACGTCTCGGGGCTGGATCCCACAAACCAGAGTTCATGACCTGAGTTGAAATCAACCGACTAAGCCACCCAGGTGCTTTAAAGTACCTCTACCCCCAATGTGTGGCTTGAACTCACACCCCAAGATCAAGGGATGCATGCTCTACCAACTGAGCCAGTAAGGGACCCCTAATTTCCTATCTTTTTAAAAAACTTGATTTTCAAGTTTAAGCACTAATAAAACTGACCCAAGTTTGGTGGCTAGTGGTGGGGCAGGAAGTATGGTGATGATGACGACACCAGGTGTATTATATGTCCTAGAACTACTAGACCTTTGACAATCTAATCCAATCTTATCCCAAACTTGTTATCCTAGCAACAAATGTCCCTAGAAGGGAATCCTAAGAACCTCTCATGACCCAGAAGGTGAAATCTGGCACTAAATCTGCCTCTAAAGTCCACTCACTGATTCGGTCATGTCTACCTCCTGGATTACCATGGTTTGAATCTAACCTCTCCTCCACAGAGTAGCCCTTACACTTTTAAGACAGTTTCCACTTTTTTCTTCAAGGCTAAATACTAGGGTTCCTTCAACCCTTCCTCGTGACTTATTTCAAGCATCCTCATGACCTAGTCACTACCCTGCATACCACCTGGGATTTAGTAAAGTTTATCAAGTAGTGCCCCAATCTAATCATAACAACACAATAAGGTTTACAAAGGTGTATGTGGAGGACAGAGGGAGATCAGGATTACAAATTTCCTCCTCCTGTTCTACTCTGGGTTTGTACTAATGTAATCCAAGATCTCAATTGCCTTTTGGGCTGTTATATCACACAACGTACTGGATGTTGCAATTCCAATAACCAAAGCCTCCTTTTCCCAAGATCTAAGACCTTTTTGTACTTCATTTCAACATATTATTTAACTTCTCAACTTCCTATTACCTGCAAACTTAATCAACACTGGCCAAGAACAAAGTCCTTTAAGGCATCAGTGGAAATGTTCTTTTAGGCTGACCTAAATCTATTCACCTGCCTTCTCTGGGTATGGCTATTGAGGTCCAAGTCCATCACAGTGAACTAGCATTCTGCCTACATTTCTTCATTTTTCCCACAAGGACCTCATGTGAAGCTCTGTCAAAATCCTTGTTGAAAGAGAAACCCAGGGGGCTCGTGGGTGGCTCAGTCAGTTAAGGGTCCGACTCTTGACTGCCGCACAGGTCATGATTTTAGAGTCATAAGACTGAGTCTCAAGTTGGGCTCTGGGCTGGGGGTGAAGCCTGCTTAAGATTCTCTCTGTGCACCCCCCCAGCCCCGCCCCACTCACTCACTCTCTCTAAAAAAAAAAAAAAGAGATAGGGATGCTGGGTGGCTCAGTAGGTTAAGCGTCTGCCTTCGGCTCAGGTCATGATCCCAGGGTCCCGGGATCAACTCCCATATAGGGCTCCCTGCTCAGCGGGGAGCCTGCTTCTACCTCTGCCTGCCCCTCCCCCTGCTTGTGCTCTCTCGCTCTCTGACAAATAAATAAAATCTTTTTTTTTTTTTTAAGATTTTCTTTATTTTACAGACAGCGAGAGCAGGAAACCAAGCAGGGAGAGTGGGAGAGGGAGAAGCAGGCTTCCCATGGAGCAGGGAGCCCAATGTGGGGCTGGATCCCAGGACCCTGGGATCATGACCTGAGCCAAAGGAAGACGCTTAACTGACTGAGCCACCCAGGGGCCCCAATAAATAAAATCTTTTTAAAAAATGTATAAAAAGAGAGAAACCCAGTATTTTTACAGTATTCTTTTACTCTAATTAAAAAAAAAATGGGTTCGTTTAAACCAATGATAGTTAAGCTTCTAAAAAATAAACGTTTTTTGTCTGAACGAAATATTCCCAGGAAGCACAAAATAAGACACAGCGAGTAAAAAGTAAAAGCAGCATTGTAAGAGCATAAAGTTGTCCTATAATTTCAAATGTAAAGAATTTTCTCATTACAGATTTTCCCAACTTCTGTTTTCAAGATAGGTTTTCTAAAGATTTCCTGGCCAGATCAATTTGGGTATTATCACCTCCTTAAACAAGTGAAAGCTTTGAAAGTCCTGCATTAAAGAAACCTGCTTAACTTTGATCTCTAATATTTTAAAAACAAAATTTGAATCCAATGCTTGTGATATCCCTGAAGGCCAGCATTAGCAAGACTACTGACCTGAGACTGGCTTTTTGTGAGCCCATGCTGAATTTAAAATTACTACAACAGCAGTTACTACGATGCACCAGATACTTCACCTAAATTCTCATTTAATCCTCACAATCTCACAAGAGGAGCTCATTAATGTGAATTCAATTTTATCTGAAGAATCTAATGCTCAAATAGGCTCAGTAACTTTCCTACCACTGCAAGTTATTAAGTAATAAAGCCAATTTTCCAACTCAAGCCCATCTGAACCAATACCCCACAGGGCACTGTTGTTGCCTGTAACCTCTCAAACCTTCCCTTCCTGATCCTTCACAAATCAAACTCCTCTACAGAAAGAAGACTACTAAAGTTTCTGCCTATCTACATAAAGTTCCTGTATCACTACACTACTCCCTTTGTCTCTCTCCATTCTTCTATTCCTCAAAGATTATTCATATGCCAAATTTTCTCAGGACATTAAGAACATTAGTTCACAGAAGTCAGGATACCTGAACTCAAGAGTAACTTCTTACAAGCATTTCATTCATCTTAAGCTTCAAGTTGGCTAAGATTTATTCCTTTGACTGTATCTTGTATCATTCTGTTACAACTAAATGTAAAATTCAAAACGTCACAAGATGCAAGAAAACAGTTAAGTATAATAAAATGAACATTCTAGGAAAGCAGTCCTAGGTTTCTTGGATGGAGTTTCTAATTTCTGCAGGAAAGGGGAGGTAGTGAAGGAGTTTTGAATGATGAGCCAGGCAGGTGTTTATTAGCTCACTGTCATAATCTCCTACTAAATCTTGTATCAACTTGCTAATGTTTCAGTCCAGATGAATAAATAATAGGACACTTCTTATTCCTAAAAAATATTCAGTTCCACCATATCTCTCCATATAGGAAAATATTTTGTCTAAAGGTCACGAACACAAATTTCAGTGAGTAAAAAATATTAAATAAAACGGGCTAGATTTTTCCCAACATGTAAGTTGAGTGTAAAACCTATACATTTAGGGACAGAGAAACCTCAAGCAGGTCAGACTGAAGGGGCCTCAGAAGCGCACACTACCCTGTAGAGTCCTGTCTGCAGCAGAGTGTCTCGGGAGCCTCAGTGGACTCTTTCAGTTGTCTTAACTCAACCACCTGGCACAAATCTGCAGGCTCTCAGGTTTAGTGACTCGTTACAATGAAGGCAATGGCACATCAAGTGTGGAGTACCTCACCATACAGAGGAAAACAAAAGCGTTTGGGGAAAGGTAGATTTTAGGGGAAATTTAAATGAAGCAGTATCTTGCTAGGCTCAAAGCACAGGGACAATGTGTTTAATGGGGTTAACATCAGGTCTGACCACAACTGGGTCCTACTTCTTGGCAGAGAAGGTAAGCTGGATGTGGAATTGGGTCCAGCAGCTCCTCATCTGAAGCTCTTAAGTTGTAAAAGGAGTTCTCCCAAGTCAAAAGGACCTAGCTCTGACAGAAGTGTGGGGTTTCATTCTTACTAATTTCAAACAGCAAAGTTTCTGATAGTCTCTGCTTTTGGAGAATAATTTCTTAGTAGGAAAGCAGTAGTCACTTGAAAGAGGATTGATCTAAGTCTTACAGCTGCAGCTTATCTGTGGAAGACAGCCAGCCATGTTTGCTATTCCAGCCCAATGAATGGCAGAGTGGATTTTTTATTTCTAAGTGGAGCTAATGTTTACTTTCTCAAGTAGTTCATCTTCTGGGTCATTTTAGCTTGACAGATGAAATCTCCTTGAAGATCACCTTGCTTAGCAAGTAACTGGAGAGGGGCACAATTAAAAAAAATAGACATGCACGAAGCAGCACCTGAAAATATGCAACACCCAGCAGAAACATTCTTTGGCAACCTGTGGTCTCTCTGCCTAAAGTATTTCAAAGACCTGTAATTATGGCTATTTAGATAGTAGTTATCTAAAAATATGGCAATGCAAGTCTCTAACCATCAGTTCTACTTCTCAGAATCTAGATAGAAATAGGTTTTTTAAAAAACAAAAACAAAAAACAAGGGGATGCCCCAGTTTGACCAAAGTGATCCTGTGCTGACTCCAATGGTTTCTATTGTGCACAACATGGCGGTCTGTTAAGTGCTAGCTCTCGTCTCAACAATCCAAAAAGCTACTTCTTCATAATCTGGAGTAATGAGATCATATTTATTCCTATCTTTGCAGCTGAGAATTTAAAAATGCAAACAGAAGTAGCATTTCATGGCATACTCAATAGCTTCATTATTATTAAGTTCAAGTAGTCGAAGTTTGCAAAGCAACCCATCTGGCTGTGCAAGCTCTAATTCTTACTCACTCCAGAGGAGCACCATTCACAGGACTAGGAGATGGTGTCCTAGAATTACACACTACGGTGGTGACCTTGTTTTGTACTTCTGGGAAAAACAGGCCATATGCACAATAAAACCAATTGCCCTTTCTTTATTCAAAATTACTTTTTCCTTAATTAATTTTATTTCTAGAGTTGAAAGAAACCTAGGAAAACTATAAAATGCTTTGTAAAGGCAAGCTACTATTCTTCTAATGGAGTGCAACATCTCCATCCCGAAGTAGAAACCAGAGCCTACATTGCCTGATCCCTGGATTTCTTTCTCTGCACCATGTTACCTCCCCCCAACCATTAGTTTTATTTAAAACGCTAAAAATTCAACCACTTACCTTAGTTTGTAACTTTTGTCAAGTTAAATCAACTCCAATTTTTAATCTTAATTTTCCTAATTTTATCATACTCAGTTTTACTATGGGTGTTGAACCTTTCCAAATGCCATGTTTTTCCTTTGTCCTTTATTTTTTTAAAGTGAGCTCTACACCCAATGTGGGGCGGGAACGCATGACCCCAAGAGCAAGAGTCACATGCTCTACTGATTGAGCCAGCCAGGTGTCCCCTCTTTTTGTCTTTTAATATGATGTATCAGTAACAGATTTTAAGTTTTCTTCCTGGGACAAATCCTACTTGATCACATTTATTTTTAATACACATTGGATTCAGTTAGCTAATACTCTGGCGTTTCTGCATCTATACTTGTATGTAAAATGAGTCCATTAATTTTCTTGTAGTGTCCTTTAGGTGGTTTTGAAATCTATTCACTTAATTTAGTCAGGGAGTAAATGCCCTTGTATTACAAAATCTATACATACTGAAAGCAATGCCACTTATCTAACGTTCACATTTCTCCCCCCAGGTGTTATACTATTTCACTGCTTTTCCCTCTCCATTCAAGTTATCTTCCTTTAACCCCTTCACATATTCTATTCCTTCCGAAAAAAATTTTCACCCTCCTCCCCCATTTTAAAGTTGGTCCTCCCCATCAAAGTCCTATTATGAACTGTAATCCCTTCCAAAGATGGCAAAATGCGCTACTACCATGAAAAAGAATAACACCCTGTGGCAGTGTGTCTCACGGGGAAGATCACATTGGTTGTGGCTTGGTCACACTTGGATTTGAATTCCCGCTTTACCTCTTCACAGGTGAACTGGGCCAGTTAATTTAGCCAAGCCTCAGCTACCTTACATATGCGACGGGAGTAACATATACCTTGCTTGAAGAGTTGTTTGAAGAATGTGAAATATGTGTAAAGTTTCTGGAAGAAAATTTGGCACAAAAAAAGTTGCTCAGTGATAGTTCTTTTGAGTTTTGATGTGATTTTATTTTTTCTAAAATTGAAGGTTGAAAAAGTACTTCTGTTAAAAGTCCACAATCTCTAATCCACAATTTAGAAATTCAGAAAGTTCTGAAAACCAAATGTTTCAGGTTTACCTGAACAATGAGAGGGCTTTTAGTTGCATTTTTTTAGTGTGGAAATTCAGTTTTATTACAGAGATATTAAGGTGTTTGATTACAGAAGTACTACTGCAGAACTCAATGGTGATAGCCCATTAATGCACAGTATAGGCATCATTACTTGAAAAATTTTTGAAAATAATTGAACTTCCAAAACACACATGGCCCCAATGGTTTCAAACTATACAGGGATTGCAGACCTGTTACTACATTATATGTGGAATCAAATATAGTCAATGCAAATCTAGTAGCAAGCAGAATAGCTAAAACTCATGCAGTTTAAATAGTTTTGCAACTATTTTTACACTTTAATTCCTTTGGCTTCAAAGTCATCACTGGCAAACTGAAGGAACTGGACTTCATCTCTGAAGTTTTTAGTTTTTCAAAAACATACTTTTAGTTAAAAAGTATCTCTGAAAATTATTTTAAATTGAGTTGAACAAAACTGCTCTTATTTAAAACATTTATTTAAAGTAACTTTTTATCAACCAGTATGAACCTATGCTTTCACATCTAAACTTTCAAGGTTAAAGGTTCCCTGCAATCTCAAGTACTAAACAAAAAACAACTAGATATCAAGTTATGTTCTGAAGAAAGGAGCAAACATTGATCTGAATGACTTGGTCATTTTCAATAAGGGAAGAGGGTCTTTGAAGAATACACTAAGCTGAATTTCAAGAAACCTGGTTTCAAGTCTGGACAAGCCAGTAAATCTCTGATTTTTCTTTCTCATATTTTACAAGTAACAGCATTTTCTTTTCCTTCCTCACAAGAATCATGAAAGCACTTTGAAAAAAAGTGCCGTATACTACAACAACATCAATACTTATCAGGCCGAAGGTAAAGTGATTACTATTCAGAAAGGGTGAAGGTAAGCAGGCCTGAGAATTAAGAAATCTAGGTTCTAGGCCCAACCTCTACATCCAGTGTGTGATGCAAGACACTTCACTTGTCCAGATCCCCATTAAGTCACTTGTAAAATGAATTTGCTTAAATTTCTTTCTAGCTCCAAGATTATAATTTTATGCTATAAAATTGAACCCAAGGCCTAAAATATTTGAGCTCTCATTTATATACAATGAGTCAGATGCTGTAAAAGGTAGAGACAGCAATACTGTATGAATAAAACTACTTAGATGTGTTACACATCTATGGAAAAACCTGCTCCAGCTTATCAGTTCATCATTCCCTGCACATGGAAATTGGTGTCAAGTAGCCATTAGTACATTTCTAACTCTTCTTTAAATGCTCTGGTTAGTATTAAAATGAATAATACTTACAGTAAATATGAACACCAGAAAAACCTCCAAAATTATATATAGGCCCTAAAGGGCAGAAATATGCCCTAAAAGAAGATGTGCTGACACTTATTTTCCAACTTGTGCTTTTTTGGGGGTTTTTTAAACAGGTTGATCATTCTGATATCTGGTCAATGTCTATCATTAATTTTTTGTTAAATGCCCTCAGGTATATAGATTTTTCATTTACACCTTGGAACAAAAGCACTTCCCTAAGACAGGACTTTATTGCAAAATTTAACAAACCACCAAACTCAAGTTTAATTATTTCTGCTTTATTATTGGTCATGAGTATATTAAAAACTTTTTAAAAAGTTACAAAGAGACTTTAATCACTAAAATATATAATCAGAAACCAAGTTGCTTTAAAATTAATAATATGAAAGTGACCCCAAAAGCCAATATATTAATTTCATTCAATTAGGGGCAAATAGACAGTTAAAATTACTTTTAACAACATAATGAACAAGAAAAAAGTTGTGAAGTCTTCAAAAAACGGACAGACCCATGCTCAATATATCCCCACCTGGTGATATTTAAAAAAAAAAAAAAATCAACGTTTTCGAATGAAAAAATTCTGTTCGTGCTCCCAATATCTAAATCTGGGAACACAAATTCAGGCAGATGAGTATAATAAAGTCACAACAATAACATAAAAAGTCATCAAAACCTAGTGAACCGAAGTTGAAAGGTAGAAAAAAATAGTCCAATTTCACCACACAGTAATTTACTTCCAGAGACAGGAGATCCAATCCAGATGAATCAAATCTTTATTACGATATTGTCTATTTAACCTGATCCTAAAGAAAATATTCTACATAAATTGATGGGATACATTCATCAATTTTCATGCCAAAAAAAAAAAAAAAAGTATGCCTACTATAATCTGAAAAATCTATCCAGACTCCTTGCCAGAAAGTGGGCAAAACTCTTCCCGGTGGCGATGGTGAGTTATCAGAGATGCGGGTAGAAATTAGAAGGCAGAAAAGCAGTCAGGTAATTAGTTAGCACTCTCCTCATGCCCACCCCGAGCGTAGAAGTATGCAGTCCCATACCACCACCAGTTGGAGACGGATGCTCTAGTCAGGAGATAGAACGGTGTGGAACAAAACCCTTTCCCGGGTTCCAAACCTCTCTTTAGAGCTCTAGGTCAAAATACTTCCGTTTCTCACAAAACTTGGAATGAAGAAGGGGAAGCAACAACTGTTAAAACATTTTAAATCTAAACCTTTACCTATATATCTAGAAAACACCATGCGAAGCAGCCGATTCCTTACATCGAAAGCGTCACGGACACTACATTAAAAGTAACAGTTATTTTCAACAGCTCTCCTTCTAAAGGCCTCAACACTTTGGATTAAGCCACACCCCTCCATAAATGGCACATTCCATACAATAGCCAGGAGGACGGCAAAGGGCGATTCCACCGTCCGCTGGGAACAGCAAACTTGTTGAAATTCTCAGAATCAAGTCTACTGGTTACCTGAATCTAGTCCCTTTATTATTAGGTTATTTGGGGGGAAAAGAGAGAGTTACAAAAACATCCGAGACACGTACGCCGAGTGAGCGTAGAGACAGGCAGCGGGAACGAGAACCACACGGGATTTGGGTCGTGCTGTTAACCCGCACCTTCCTGAGTAGGGACATTTCCCCGAGGAAGGACATTTCTAGTCGGAGGGAAACAGCGAGCTCGACGTGGGGGGAGGGGGCAGTTAACCCGCTCCGAACTCCGAGTTGGGGGAGAGGCAGCAGTCATTATTTTCCAGGGCCCAGTCCCGAGCTCCCACTTTTGCCGGAGGGGAAAAGAACGGGTCCCGCCCACGCCCGGCCCAATCCGGGAGGCGGGGCCCTGCAGCGACCCTGGAGGACAGAGGCGGGGCCGGGTGGCAGTGCTGCCCCTCCCCCTTTGCATGGAACACCCCCGTCCGCTAGAGAAAGAGGGCTGAGTTCCCCCACCCCCACGCAAGCAGAGGGGGCACGGAGCCACACGGGCGTCTCAGCCCCTCCTCACTTAAGGTGGGGTGGGGAGCCGAGCCCGAGTCCGACTCGGCCCGTCTCCCCGCAGGCTCCAAGGGGTTGGCCCCGAGGAGGTGGGGCCTGGGTGGGGGCACTGACTTCACACCCCTCCCCCTCCGGCCGCTGTCGGTTCAGGGAACACCCCGCCCGCTCCAGTGCGGCGGGTGGGGGAGGCAGCAGAGCAGCCCGGAGCCCTGCAGCGGCGCGGGGCGGGGAGGAGCGCGCGCATGGGCGCGCGGCCGCCACCCCCGCGTAGCCCCGCGCGCCAGCAAGGCCCCCCACGCTCAAGGGCGCGCGCGGGCCCCGAAAGGGAGGAGGCCGCGCGTGGCACCGGAGAGGGCCGACTGCAGGCTTCTGTCCCCCAGTCCTTCACCACTCACCCCCAACCCTCTCCATCCCGCTCCAGGCCTCGGACTCCGCACTGACCTGACAGGCCGAGACATGTTCGCTGTCGAAACAGGACCGAGTCGAGAAGCCAAAGACCAGGACCCCCCCCACCCCGCGCGCTCGGCGCCCCACCCCCCCCAACTTCGGCCGATGGGGCCGCTGCCGCCGAACCCCGAACTGCTGGCTTCTCAAACTCCGCTGCTTCTTGGTTCAGGGCCCCTTAATCAGACGAGCCCCCCGCTCCCCCGTCTCTTCAAAATGGATGAATCAAACCAGCCGAAAATGCGCCAAAGCCGCGGTGCAACCAAGCGCACTAGGGCTCGTGGGCTCCGCCCCATCACGCCCGGTCATTGGCGGGTTTTGCCAGATGCGCCGAGCTTATTAGCCCGTTTGAATCATCACGTCTTCCAGGCTCCGCCCCGCGCACTGATAGGCCCCACCTCCTCCGTGGGGTCCTGTTAGTCAAGATGCTCTGAGAGCGCACGGCCGCAAAACAAAAATGGTCGCTGCTTGGCCCGCCCCCTGGTTTCCACTCCGGAATTGCAGATTCGTTTTGGGTTGCATCTTGGAACGACTAGAAAAAAAGATTTACATAGGGTTCAGTGTCATTTAGTGGTAGTTTAATGATGTTTCATTTCGCCTGCCTTGATCATCTAGAGACTGCACTAATAGCAAAACCCGTGGGATAGGCAGCTGATTCGTCACTAAGGGGCTGCTTCAGAATTGGAGGGAAATTCCATAGGTTCAAAAATTTTTTGACCCTAAACGCACAAGCTCTTTCCCCTGGCTTCAGCATTAGCCCTCAGGGACTCCAACCGCTGTTGGAGCAGGGAGGCAGGATCATAATCAAGGAATAACTTCACTCCCAATTTCCATGCTCCATTCTGGACCTTGAGATCCACTTCAGGGTCATTAGAGTCCCAGTCTCCGACATTACTTCAGGAGCTTAATGATTAGAAGCATGTGCTCTGGGGCCACAGCGTGTTTTGGTTTGAACCTCAGGTCCACAACTTAGTAGTTGTAGAACTTTACCTCACTGTGCCTCAGTTTTCTCAAGTGTAAAATGGGGAACAAAAATACTTACCTCATAGGGCTCTTAGAATTAAATGAGTTGAAATATGAAAAGCCCCTAGGACGGTCACCAGTGCACAGTAAGCAATATCTACGTATTTGTTAAATTCAATTTTTGAAAAATTACCTGATCCTTGGGTAGGAGTGGGTGGGATTGGCTCAAGACTCAAGACAGCCTAAGGTCACTTAGATCATTTCATTTAAATTCATGAACGTTTGTTGGACGCCTAAAATTCTCAGAGGTAGAGCTGAGGATCCTATGGGAATGACTAAGGTTTACTCCACTATTGTAAAATAAATTTCAATGCCTGCCAAGGCAGCCTGTTAATAACCAACTGAAGATACACTCTATAAACAAATCTAGCACTGTCTGCCTCCTGAAAATCTGCCCTTATAAAATCTGGCTTCTCTAAGGGAAGAGAAAGTCACAGTCCACCAGTGAAGCATTAAACAAGCTATCTTCTCCCTTTAGCCATGTCACTCTACCCTTTCTTCCCTGAATTTGTGTGTGTGAGTAGTAAAAAAGTGCAAACATTAAATTCACCATTTTAACTATTTTTAAGTGTATAGTTCAGTGGCATTAAGTACATTTACATTGTTGTACAACTTTCACCACCATCTGTCTCCAGAACATTTTCATCTTCCTGAGGCTCTGTACCATTAAACACTAATTCCCCATTCCCTCTCTCCCCAGACTTTGGCACCCATCATTTTACTTTCTTTTCTTATGAATTTGACTACTCTAGAAACCTCATATAAGTAGAATCATATGGTATTTATCCTTTTGTGCTGACAGATTTCACTTAGCCTAATGTCTCCCAGGTTCATTCATGTTTTAGCATGTATCAAAATGTTTTACTTTTTAAAGGCTGAATAGTTGCGCCTGGGTGGTTCAGGCGTTAAGCATCTGCCTTCAGCTCAGGTCATGGTCCCAGGGTCCTGAGATCGAGCCCTGCATTGGGACCCCTGCTCGGCAGAGAGCCTGCTTCTCCCTCTCCCACTCCTCCTGCTTGTGTTCCCTCTCTTGCTGTGTCTCTGTCAAATAAAAAATAAAATCTTAAAAAAAAAAAGGCTAAATAATATTTCAATGTATGTATAAGCCACATTTTTGTTTACCAATTCAACTGTCAGTGGACACTTGAGTTGCTTCCAGCTTTTCACTATTGTGAATAATTTTGCTGTGAACATGGGTGTACAAATATCTCTTCGAGCCCCTGCTTTCAGTTCTTTGGGGTAATACCCAGAAGTGGAATTGCTAACCATATGGTCATATTGTTTTTAATTTTTTGAGGAATCTCCATACTATTTTCCACAGCAACTGCACCGTTTTCATCCCCACCAACCCGACACAAGGGCTCCAGTTTCTCCACATTCTTGCCAACATTTCTGGTTTTTTTGGTAGTAAGCATCCTTAATCAGTGTCTGAATATATTTTGACTAAGTATATTGTCAAGCATATGATTGTTAAAAATCCCAATGCAGAGACTGGGGTGGTGTAATGATCATGAGTGACTTTGTTGAAGGTTGTTTTATTAGGGCAGATTGCTGTTATTTTAGAAAATACCTTTACTTAGTATTGTGAGATGAGGCAGAGATATTCTTGTTACTCATTCCTCAGGTAATAAAAGGAACTGGCCATAGTCAACATGTCCAGGCAGGTGGAAAGTTCAGGACAGGTCTTCCAGGCCTTGCCCTCCTAGTTTATAGTTCAAGGCCAACTGATAGACCGCCACTGAATTAAGGCTCTTCCTCTTCCAAGGTGAGGGTCATACCCGACTCTCTCCTCACCGCAGCTTCAGCTAACATCTTCCCTCCATTTGCTTGTTCATTCACTAAATATTTCAACAAACACTCTCTCTTAAGAAGAAAGTAACTGAAGATTTATTTGAATTTCTAGTTTACTTTTTAGTGGACAAGTACTGAATTATGCCCTCAGGAGCTCCAACACTGTCTCCCTGGCTACCAGAACCTGGAATGCAGTCTTCAAGGTCAGTTCCCTCTTGTCCATCCCCAAATGCTCTGCTGTAGGCACATGTCTCATCCGCAACCAGTTTGTTGGAAAACTGAAGACATCATACAATAGGCTAGACTTTAAAAGCAGCGTCAGACAACACTGAACGGACAATATACATCGTAAAACTATGAAAACAAAAAAAAAGGTAAGGAGACAGAAAAGACAGTCATTCCTTTTCCCTGGAAATTGAGATTTAATGGGCCTTTCAAACTCAGTGTTTAATTTCCCTAGGATTGTAGTTCTATTTTGGGAAGCAGTCTTTTCCTTCTCCCGTTAGGGCTTAAGACGCTAAGAAGTGGCAGTGCTGGGGCGGTGGACTGAGGACTCTTCCCTGTCCCTAACAAAGACCCATTTCCTTCAAGGCTGGGAGATTTATAACAAATTTTGAGCACTTACTCTGTCCTGGGCACTTCTAGTTCTGTGACCTTATGAAAGTCATCCAACTAGATCTAAAGACAGACACTACTTCTATGGACCACAGGACCACAGAAAGCTACCTATCTTTGAAGACCCTGCCAGGAAGTTAAAGAAAACGTCTCCTAGGCTTTTTTCTTTTTAAACTTCTACCTCCAAACTGCTGATTCTTGCTCCACCATACTCATAAGATTGAAAGGATGGGATAGAAGGGCTCTGTGTCTGGTTCGTCTTTCTACAACCCCAGAGGCTGAGTAGCCTTGGAGGCAGGTTCATGGTTTGAGGAGGATGCTCCTCTGCCCTCAGATCACAGCCAGAAAAAGATTGGGCCACAGTCAATTTAAACGTTTAATTTCATTTTCTTGTGTATACTTCTTCTGCTCCAGACTTCTTTCTTCCTCTCTACTTTAAAGAGTGTTAAGAGCTACGGTTAGGTGGATTTCTGCAAATAGGGGTTTTTTTTGGGTTGTGGGACTATGGGTGGATTGGATTTTTCTTCTTCATTTTCCTTCATGAGACTTAAAATTTTTCATGATCAAAGTATTAAAAAATCTGTATACACACTTAATAAATTACTCTTTGTTTCTGTCATACTGAGCATTTGTTATATGGAAAAAATTCAAGGATGCCACCACCAAACACACACATAAAAAATGAGATGCAGTGTATTCCATAGTGAAGGGTCATTTTCTGGAGTCATACTGCTTGAGGCTAAAAATCAGTTTGACACTTGCTAGCTGTCTAACCTTAGGCAAAGCCTGAATTGTTTGTGCCTCCGTTTCCATATATATACCTATCATAGGGTCGTTGTGAAAATAAAAATAATCCATGTGAAGGGCTTCAGGGGAATACTTAGCTTATAGCAGTACTCAGATGTTAGCTACTGGCAGCAACAGTTGAAAATGGAAAGGAGGTTAAAATCCCTGTACTTGCAAATAAGATAGCTGATATTCAAAATTAAATGATAGTCACTGCATTTGGGTGACATATCTTAAAAAGTGGAACTTGTTGATTAAATATTTTAGGATATAGTGCACTGCATTCTACTCAAACTGCACTTACTGGGGCCCCAAATTTAATATGGAAACATGCATGTCTCCATTCCATACATGAACATGGTCTCAAAAGCTAACACAAACCAGAAGTTCCAAACCCCAAAAGGGTCAGTTCTGTTTCTCTAAATGTTTGGACTGATTTTCCTTCTTTAAAGATTTTTAAAAAATTTTAAAGTCATCTCTACACCCAACATGGGGCTCGAACCCACAACCCTGAGCTCAAGAGCTGCACGCTGACTGAGCCAGCCAAGCGCCCCTGGGCTTACTTACTAAAATAGGTTTTTCAGGTCAAATGTTTCCCAGAAACCTAAATGACAGAATGGAGATGGGAAATTCGAAGACTTGCAGTTATGTCTTGACTTTATTACAAATTCAACCAGCTGCCTTTAAGTCAAATTTTGAGACATCGTTCCCTCAAACATAAACGTGAAGAACTGTTTGCCTTATTTCAAAGATAGCGTAAGAAGCATACACAACTCACAAATCTGAGGGAAGAGTTTACATCAAATTAGGTATTAGCAGTCAGTGCTACTGGGCTGCCCGCTTCACATCATGATCAATCATAAAATGCTTACCTTATCTCCTTGCTCTTCCTATCTCCTTGCTCTTCCTACTGGTTCTCTCCTCTTTATTCTCATTACTGTGTAGTTAATTCCTAATCACACAGACTTTGAGTGTGAATCAAATTTGAGTATGAAGAAAAGGTATCGTAACACTACCATCATGGGGCGCTTGGGTGGCTCAGTCAGTTGAGTGTCCGACTCTTGATTTCAGCTCAGGTTATGATCTCAGGGTCGTGAGACTGAGTCCCGTGTGGGGCTCCTCACTCAGCGAGGAGTCTGCTTAAGATTTTCTCTCTCCACCCCTCCCCCACCCTGCACGCTTTCTCTCAAATAATAAATCTTTAAACAAAACAAAACACTACCATCACACAACGAAGTACTTCGAAGTGTAGGTGATAGTCAATTTGACTAGGCAATGGAGTGCCCAAATACCTGGTCAAACATCATTTTGGGTGTTTCCGTGAGGGTGTTTTTGGATGAGATTAACTCATCTCAGTAGACTGAGTAAAGCAGATTACCCTCCGTAAATGTGGACAGGCCTCATCCAATGAGTTGAGGGCCTAAAGAGTTGACCCTCTCCTGAGTGAGAGAGAATTGTCCCAGGTGATGGCCTTCAAGCTGGACTATCAGCTCCTCCAGCCTACCGGCCCTGAGACTCGAACTGGAACATCAAGTCTGCAGGTTGGACTTGCCAGTCTCCATAACCGCACAAAACAATTCCTTATAATAAACCCCTTTACATATGTACATATCTCCTTAGTTGTGTTTTCCTGGTGAATTCTAATACAGAGCAATACCGTTATATACTGAAACTCTGCAGATTAAATTCAAGAGGATTCAAATTATGCTTGAAAGCCAGAGAGAAGGCAGTTTTTCTACCAATGAAGGCTATATGTAGATATATTCTTGAGTCTCAGGTATTTATGCCTGAAGCAAAAATACACATAGTACTTTTCAACACACATCACTTTCTAGGGGCTTCCTACCTATTCCAACTTGCACCCTTGGGGATTACTTGGCTTTCATAAATGAGTCACTTACATAGCTGAAGCTTCTTGGAGAGGTTAAAGGGCACTGAGGTTTGTTTCCTTGGGCAACTGTCAATGGATCTGATAGAATACCATGGAGATATTTATACCTTCTAACCATAGCCTTAGATCATGTCAAAAGCAGACTACTGCTTACAAATGGACAGAGACAGGAAAAGCCTCATGTTAGATGGGACAGTGTCCTGAGGACAGAAGACTGACCACTTAAAGAAGAGTTAAATCTGGAGATGATAGGACAGAGAAATTTTTTTTTTTTTAGATTTTAGTTATTTATTTCAGAGAGAGAGCGAGAGAGCCCTAGCAGAGGGAAAGCATGAAGGTGGGGAGAGGCAGACTCCCTGCATAGCAGGGAGCCCAATGTGGGGTTTGATCCCAGGACCCTGGGATCATGACCTGAGCTGAAGGCAGACGCTTCACTGACTGAGCCACCAAGGCACCCCTGGAGATGATAGGACATAATGAGGAACCCAAACACACCTTAGAATAGCTAAGGCACACGAATTCAGGAAATCATCTTGGGAGTAATTCTGGCTCATTAGTAGTAACAAAAGTGCAAATCATCACTTATTGCGGAGGGGCCTTCCTTAACCTGTGGTCTCTTTTTCTCCGCTTGTTTGGTCACTCAGCTATTCTGTTCAAAGTCCAAAGCCAGGGTAGGGACGCCTGGGTGACTCAGTCGGTTGAGTGTCTGACTCTTGATTTCAGCTCAGGTCATGATCTCGGGGTCCTGGGATCAAGCCCCGCATCAGTCTCCGCACCTGGAGGGGAGTCTGCTTGAGGATTCTCCCCACCCCCTCTCATGCTCTCTCAAATAAATCTTAAAAAAATTTTTTTTAAAAGTCCAAAGCCAGGGCAGTCACAATCTCACAGCTCTGTTCTCAGGCCTTCCTTGGGTCTCTTAAAAACACTCTGCAGGAAATGCTTATGTTTTCTTTTTGTCCAAAGACCAGCTGAGTGGCTGGAAGGGCATCTTGTCTCAAATATGGAACCTTCTCTAGGGAAGGGCTACAACAATATTCATGTTCCAAACAACTGTACCAAGACGTAGCATCCAAATGACAGGATATAATTATTTTTTGTATAATTGTATTTCTAATCATGTAAATATTTCCCTCTTTTTTTTAAATCTTCAATTGTTTTCCCTTTTCTTTATGGATAGGGACATAAAGAGGAATTAGTTATATTTTCAATTTCTTCTTTAATTAGTTTCAGCCCTATAATGCTCACCACTTACGAGAGAAAATCCAGAAGGGCCTGCCTCCAGCAATGCTTGAAAAGGCAGGTAAATCCTGAGTCAACACACAGGAAAAGAAAACATACTCAATTTTTCACAAAGGTCACATTTCCAAGCAGTATTTGGAATGTCGTATCAAGTACTGAATTAGTATTAGGCAGTTGATACTAGTAAATTAATAGAGAGAATAACATTTACCTTCATTTTTAAAGAAGGTATTTAAAAAACGGGCGCCTAGGTGGCTCAGTCAGTTAAGCGTCTGCCTTTGGCTCAGGTCATGATCCCAGGGTCCTGGGATGGAGTTGTACATTGGCCTCCCTGCTCAGCGGGGAGCCTGCTTCTCCCTCTCCCTCTGCCTGCCGCTCCCCCTGCTTGAGCTCTCTGTCAAATAAAGAAATAAAATCTTAAAAAAAATGAGATAAATAATAAAGTCTCCATTTCCCTAATACTCTTAAATTATCAGTATAAAATAGCATTTTAATAAACTCACATTAAAAGCCAATAACTCCCATGAATACAAGACTTATTTTGCCTTTATTTGTGACTTTGCAAAGGTTTAAGCCAGTAAATAAAAATCAGTTTTCTTTTCACATAAAGGGAATTTGCTATTCCACTTATCTTCAGAATCATTGTAGTAAAAACCTATTTGAAAAGGGTAATACAAAAGAGAACTTCAAGGTCTTAAAACACTGTGCAAAAGTTAGTCACTGGCATTAAAAACAGACAAACCAACCACCACTGAAGGCCTGGCTCCTGTTCTCTGTCTGATATTTGGCCTCTGATCATTTGCTTAGGAGAGCAGTTTCCAAAGTCTGGGGTATAGCAGAATCACCTGGAGAGCAAATAGAGCATAGGGAAACCCAGGATCATTTACTCAGGGAATGCCTGGGTCTCTGCATCTTTATCAAAGTCTCCAGCAATGTTTTCCAAACCAGGCTGGTCAAATGACTTGGGTGGCTTTGAAAAACAACAACTATACATTCCCACACCATACCCCTGGAAATTTTGATTCAGGAGGCTTGAGTTTGGGACCCAGAAATCTTAAAACGTACACATTTTATTTTAAAAAATTTTAATAGGGGCGCCTGGGTGGCTCAGTCGTTAAGTGTCTGCGTTCGGCTCAGGTCATGGTCCCAGAGTCCCGGGATCGAGCCCCACGTCGGGCTCCCTGCTCGGCGGGAAGCCTGCTTCTCCCTCTCCCACTCCCCCTGCTTATGTTCCTTCTCTCGCTTTGTCTCTCTCTGTCAAATAAATAAATAAAATCTTAAAAAAAATTTTTTTAATAAACTTCCCAGGTGGTTCTGATAAGTTGATTCGGGAACCACTTACTTAGGACACACATTTAAAATAAGTGTCTTTCAAAGAACTCTAGGTCTCTGAGTTCACGAAGAATATTCATAACTTTGGGTAGGTTATAAATCACCATGCTGTGAGAATTCAACAAATGAAGCTGTCAAGAAGTGATGTGATACTAAAAACCCTACCCGATTTAGCACTTAAATTACTTAATGATTTTCTATCTACTCTCCCCACTCAGGCAAAGGTCTGTACGTAAAATTTGTTTCCTATGGCTGGTAAGTGCTAGGCACCCAAAGTGCTCAGAAGCAAGCGGCCCCACAGGATTTTGTTCTGTTACCCTCTCCCTCTTCCATTCAGACTCCCAGGGCGGTAAGGAACAGACCTATTTCAGGGCACCACAGCCAAGTGATATCACCCCGCAGCATTAGGCATCCAGACATCAACCCAGAAACCTTGTGAACCCCACTCCCACCCCACCGGTAGGGAGATACTAGAAAACCCTCATGGGACAATTGTTTCTTTGGGGAAAGAAACGCTCTCATCACACACAACAGGCAGTTTAAAAGCTTGACTATTCCTGAAGCCAAGACGAGAGAAAGCCAGTTATGACTTTAGGAGCTTCAAAAAGAGTGACTTTTGGGTTACCTCCTGTGACCCAGAACCCATGGATATCCAGCCCCACTCCTTGCCCATCTCAGAATCAGAGGTTTAAATTCAAAGTCCAAGACACAAAGAATCTGAAAGCAATAACCTATGATGAATTTGGGAAATGCCCTTTGCTCTCATTTTCCTCGAAATCTCAAGTCAGATCAGACTGAGATATCCACATGCGTCAGATGGAAAAAGAAACACGAAAACAGGTGGCAATTAGGATCCTTACAATACAGGTGCTGATTTCTAATGCTCCCCACAAAATCCTGGGTCACAAAATGAGGGATAAGGTGATTTTTCTTATACAGAAGGTACTGAGCCATGGGGGCCGGCAGCAAGTAGGAACCTGCGAGATGCAGAAAGGCACAGGTCTCTCCTTAGTGGCGATGGTCCTCCTTCCCGGATAACTGGCAAGAGACAGTCCAAACGTACTTAATAAGATTAATAAGATTGCTGGGTGGGCATCCGAAGGGAAGAGATGAAAAGACCTCCTAAATGTAGGAGGGAAAACAAGCCAGACACTATTAGCAGCAGGCCCAGCTGGAGGAGGGCTTGGTCTGTAGATTGATATAGTCCCCTTGGGTGGATAAAGACATATCTTCTCTGGAATTGCTCATCATCTTTTCAATGAGGACTCTAAAAAACAAACAAAAGACTGATAAACTGGAGGGAAGAAAGGGAGACATGGCAGACACTGTCTGTCTTATCACCAGATGGCATTCAGTCAAGCCATGAAATTTAAATGCCCCTTCGTACCCCCATTATCTCAGGAGAAAGGATGGCATCCCTGACCTTCAGAAGCTGGCATTCCAGTGGCTCAGCCTGCTCTTGTTTGCTCAGAAACAGGAAAAGAAGGTCCCAGGGGAGTGGCGGCAGCAGGTGGGTGAATCTGTGTGCCTAACCCCAGAACAACATGAGCTACTCACCTCATGGCCTCATTAATATTTTTGTTCTCCTTGACTGATGTTTCTGTCCAACCCGTGAAACCATTCTCTTTACTGAACCGGTCAACCTGGTCTCGGCTCACTGCCCAAGGGGACAGGTCACACTGGCAAAGAGAGTACATAAAAGGCAACACCATAAACTTCTGGAGAATAGGAACACTGCTCAGATACTTCTGGATGTAAAACCTTTCCACCAGTGGCTAAGAACACCGGCATCTAAAATCTGGCCAACATTCTTCCCAAAGAGAGCCCCAGCATCCCTTGAAAGAAGGTAGAGATGAGTTTGCCAATTTGAGAAGGGAGAAATGGATGCCTGGAATCAGAGAGCGTTTTAGACATGCTTACTCTCTGACCACAGAGAGAGGCTAGGGGCCATTTTCCTAGACTTGACCACATACTTTGTTGGCCAAGAGCAGGCAGGGCACAGGCTCTCCATTAGGCAGGGTGAGCTTGCTGTCCAAGTCCTGCTTCCACCTCTGGCTATTGCTGAAGGTCGTGGCGTTGGTAACATCAAACATAATAACGCAGGCTGACGCATCCCGATAGTACAGTCGAGTCATGGAGGTGAAGCGCTCCTGCCCTGGGAAGAAAGCAGGGAGCCCTTGAGAAAGTGATACTGAGAACCAGTATCATAACCCCCTCCGACACGTTGCCCTTTCCACCTTCCTCATGGGGGAGGGCGGTATGCACTGTGGCTGAGTCCAGATTCTGCACCCAGACCGCCCAAGTCCAAATCCCTGCTCTGTCATGTACTATCTGTAGGACTTTGGGCAACGGAAGCTTTCAGTGCTTCAGACTCCTCATCTGTAGAGCGGGGATGGAAGCAGTAGCTTTTCTCACAAGGTTGTGATGAAAATTAACAAGTCATTGAATCTCAAATGCTTAGGAAAGTGCTTGGCACATAGTAAAAGTCACCTGTTACTATTATTGTTTCTATTTTCTGGGGAATCTTCTTTCTCCCCAAGGTCACCTGAAACGCTGGAAAAAGCACCCTCCCTCTGCTGTGAGAGCACCCACCCACGGTCTGGACAATCTATCACCTTGCCAGCCATTCCACCCAGGGACAAAGGGCTCTACATTTATCCAGGGCAAAACATCTACAGAAAATATCTACAAACTCTCTACATCCACTCAGCTTATGTGTCCTCTGAACAACTCCATCATTCCAGCTCCAGGAAAAAGCCTTCTGGTTTTGG
This sequence comes from Neomonachus schauinslandi, assembly GCF_002201575.2. NCBI lineage: Eukaryota > Metazoa > Chordata > Mammalia > Carnivora > Phocidae > Neomonachus > Neomonachus schauinslandi. The sequence goes on along the minus strand of NC_058408.1, from coordinate 24,675,038 downwards.
TGCGCCTGGGTGGCTCAGTTGGTTAAGTGTCTGCCTTCGGCTCAGGTCATGATCCCAGGGTCCTGGGATGGAGCCCCGCATCGGGCTCCTTGCTCAGTGGGGAGCCTGCTTCTCTCTGCCCCTCCGCCCCTCTCCCCACTCTTGCTCTCGCGCTCAAGTAAATAAATAAATAAATAAATAAAATCTTTAAAAAAAAAAAAACTTCTGGTTTTGCTACCCCACTTCTTCTGAGAGCTTGCTGATTAAACCAAAATTTTTTCCCTGGTTCTTATCCCATCTTCCCAGCCTACCTGCAATATCCCACAGCTGGAGCCGCACCATCTCTGAGTCAGACCACTGGAGAACCTTCAGAGCAAAATCCACTGAAAATACATGTACAATTGAATAAAATTTACCTTTAAAAAAATCCATGAATAAGCTCAGATCAAATATGCAGTTATAACCCTAGAGACACACAACTCCAATCCTATGTATCTATTTATTTTTAAACTCTCAGTGGGTTGAGATGAGCCCACACGCACGGTTTAAGTGTGGAACAGACAATTCTTTTTTAAAACATTTCTAATTTTATCACTATTATTATTATTGTTATTTTTTAAGTGAACTCTACCCCCAACGTGGGACTTGAACTCACGACCCCAAGATCAAGATTCACATGGTCTTCTGACTGGGGCAGCCATGTGCCTCCAGGTGCCTCTGGCACAGATAATTCATTACCACTCTCTGAAGGGGTCTTCAGCTTTTACTCTCTTGACAAACTAATGTATTTGATACTATTAGTCCCTAAGGCTGGGGATAGGTGGGTGGGAGCAATTATGAAAACAACTCCTAATCTCAAGTTAAAGTTTCTGGAAGGTTCCAGGGGGTTTTCGAGGGGGAAGGGATGATAGGGCAAAAGGGGGAAATGAGGTAAGTGTGGTGGATTTTGCATCTTCCACATTCAATTTCACTGTTCATTTCTAATCCAACTGTATTATGAGAAAAACACTGGGGGGAATTCTACACCCTCCACAAGGCTGTAGGGATTACTTTGGGTGGTAATAGATAGGGTCAAGGGAAGAGGTCCCAGAGGATTCCAAGGAAGAAGGTGGAGGGTGCTTGAGAGCTGTGTTCGAATCTGTAGAAGCTGAGACTCCAGTAGCTAAGTGAAAGAGTATGCCAGGGGGGAAACCTTTTGAGAAGGAGAAACAGAGTAACTTCCCAGATTTGGAAGTACATTTTCCACATCTGTGACAGAAATGAAAGCTAGGGGAAATTTAGAATAAACACTGAAAAGAAAAAAAAATTAGCCAGAGCCATTATTCTTTACTAAAGGAAAACTAGGGCAATTGCTAAAAACTAATTAGTGAAACACTTTTAACCAAACCCATGAAATAAGAGCTCTCATATTATTTAGGAGTGGAGGGCAGAATGGTGGAGAAATAGTCTTTCAAACTTCAAACCCTAAATGTTGCTGGATGTTCTCAAGAGGATGTTTTCATTGCAATGTTAATGCTTGTTAATTTTTTTTAAATTCCACAAGGATCACCAGCATCCATCTTCAAAATTTACATTAGTGCAGGTTTTTGTTTGTTTTTTTAAAGATTTTATTTATTTATCTCACAGAGAGAGACACAGCGAGAGAGGGAACACAGGCAGGGGGAGTGAGAGAGGGAGAAGCAGGCTTCCCGCGGAGCAGGGACCCCGATGTGGGGCTCGATCCCAGGACCCCGGGATCATGACCCGAGCTGAAGGCAGACACTTAATGACTGAGCTACCCAGGCGCCCCTAGCGCAGGTTTTTTTTTCTCCTTCAAAAAAAGTTCTCTTACTGTTTGTTAACTCTCCCCCTTCACCAGCTCTTCCCAACTAAAGACCTTAACAAAAAGACATTTCTACTTCTGGGGAAAAAGAAAAAGGTTGAGCCCAAGGCCATCCCTAGAAAGAAATGAATGAACTTCTTGGGTGTTCCCTTCCTTTTTCCCCTCCCCAGCTTGAGAGAAAGGGGGGTGGGAAGATAGGTCAGATTCCTTGAATAATTTCTATTTGTCTTTATTTAAGCAATCCATGGACAAAAATGCACACCGCTCATCAGCCTCGGTGAGCATCAGATTGTGTGGCTCAGGGGCTCTCCCACTCAGGCATCCCCAAAACAAAGGTAGGATCCTTAAGGCAGACAGCACCTTTCTATTCCTTCATCAGCTACCTGTGAGAGGCAGGCCAAGAGCCCCAGCTGGCACCTAACCAGGCCTCCTCGAGGGGTCCCAGCGGCCTCGGCTGATCGCAGAGATTTGCGGGTGACCGCTAGGAAGGCTGCAGGAGACCTGAGTTCCCAATTCCCCCGAGAAATGCAACAATTGCGTATTTCCTCAACCTCCCTTCCCCATTCCTCCTCTTCACACCTTCGCCCAATCTCCTTCCAGGCGGTCAGCTCGGACTGGGTGAACCTAACTGGGGAAAACCCAAAAGAAACGTGCAGACCAAACACCCGGCAAGTCCTCCCTCCAAGATCCCAGACACCTACTTCCTGACCCGAGGAACAAGGCCACGGAACCCCCGGCTCCCCAGCCGCGGGGGTCCACCCCGCCCTCGCGGCGACGTCTCACCTCCCACCGTGGACTTGTAGTGTTTGCTGAAGCTGTCCTGGGAGTATCGCTGCACGAGCGACGTCTTGCCCACCGCGGCGTCCCCCACCACCAGCACTTTGAACAAGTGATCGCGGCCGCCCATGGCTGGCCGGCCGGACTTGTGAAGGAGGCGGCGGGGTTGGGGGAGGGAGTCGCTTGCTTTAACCCCTTCGGCTCCGGAGCCCCTACAAACTGAAGTTCGGCATTGCAGCCCCCCGCCGGTTGGGGCTGCTCTGACGAGAAAGCAGAAAGGGAAACTTTGCACTCAACCTTTACGCGCTTCCTCCCCGCGCGGCCGCAGCCTGGGTGGGGCACAGGGCGCGAGCTCCGAGCCCCCGGCCTGTTCGCACCTTCTCCCCCACCCCGCCCCGCCCCGCTGCCGAGAAACGGGACGGGACGCCGCGGGGCCTCGCCCACCGGGACTTCCCCGGAGCGGTGCCGGCGGGCGACTGAACCCGGGGCCAGCTCATTTCACAGTCGGGGTCAGATGATGGGGTCCTCCCCGCCCGGCACAAACCAAATTCGGGGGAAAGGGCGGCTCACACGTGGATTCCCGGGACACCGGACCGCCTATCCCCGTCCCTCCGCACGCGTCACGTGCGGGGCGGCTTGGAGCACTACATTTCCCAGCTTACCTCGCGGCGAAGAGACCTAGTGGAGTGCAGAAACTTGCCCGCGAGGCCTCCTGGGAAATGTAGTTTGTGAACTCCTTTAAAAAATCTACGCAGGGTTCCAAGCTTTCAAACTCCTTCTACGGCTCGAATCTTATTTTAAAGTAATTCTGGAATAGAAAGATCCTTTGGAGGCTCTTTGTTCCACATGATTTCACCTGCCTAAATCCTTCCCCAGATAGATTTCTCATTATCTTTAAAGGTTTTATGGAACTAAGATTAAAAATCATTCCACAGATTCCATAAATTATTCTACTACTAGAAGCTCAAGCCTCATCCTTCATGCTCCTAGCAAACTCCATTTGCTATTTCTTCAATTAGATAGACAAACCCAGGATCTTATGAATATGAGGGCTAGCCCTTTTATTTACCATATGACCCATTATCAGTCAGGTTCAGGGACACTCGATCAAGAGACTGACCCTTAGAAAAACTCCTGCCATTACATGTCAGTTATTATCATTTGGTAACTGGCCACAGTAGTACAGGTAGAAAACGAGAGACAGTTCCTCATTCTCACTTCCACTATTTGCAGTCTATCAACTGGAGTACACTGGGAGTCCTCCTCCATCTGTTGCTGGGGTTGCTCATAAATAATCATTAAAGTACCGCTTTGCAAATGACTTAAAATTTTCAGCCTATAACTTTTCTTTTTTTTTTTTTAAAGATTATTTACTTATTTATTTATTTGAGAGAGAGAGACAGAGAGAGAGCATGAGAGGGGGGAGGGTCGGGAGGGTCAGAGGGAGAAGCAGACTCCCTGCCGAGCAGGGAGCCGGATGCGGGACTCCATGCGGGACTCCATGCGGGACTCCATGCGGGACTCGATGCGGGACTTGATCCCGGGACTCTATCCCGGGACTCGATCCCGGGACTCCAGGATCATGACGTGAGCCGAAGGCAGTCGCTTAACCAACTGAGCCACTCAGGCACCCCAGCCTATAACTTTTCTGACCTTAGTTAAAGAGTTAAGGGGACATGAGTTTCATGGCAAGCAAAATAGCTCTGTTTTCTGGGCTGTTGTCAGGAAGAGAAGAGAAAACAGCAAGCCCATGGGAAACAGCTCTGCCCAGGTCTCTTGATAGAGAGGCTATAACTTATACCCTCCGAGGAAAGACAGTCAGCATGGTTCTCAAGGTATTTAGCCCAAAACGTTTGTTACCCAGCTATGGGAGGTCGGGCTGGCTACCATCTTCCCAGATGCGGGTGTTGCTCATAAATAATCATCAAACTACAGTTTTGCAAATGACTTAAATTTATTTTACTGTGGCAGGAAGATTTAACGTAAGACCTACTCTCTTAACAAATTTTTAAATGCCTAATGCAATTCAAAAAATACAAATGTTTAAGTGTGCAATAGAGGTACCGTGTCGTACAGCAGATCTCTAGAATGTACTCATCTTGCTTGGGCCCATTGATTAGTAACTCCCAATTCCTCGCTCCCCCATTTTTTGCCAACCACTATTCCACTCTTTGATTCTATAAATTTGTCTATTTTATTTTTTAAAAAGATTTTATTTATTTGAGAGAGAGAGAGAGAGCACAGAGGGAAAGTGAGAGGCAGAAGCAGACTCCCCGCTGAGCACAGAGCCCTATGAGCCGGATATAGCACTTGATCCCAGGACCCTTAGATCATGACCTGAGCCAAAGGCGGACACTTAAACAACTGAGCCACCCAGGTGCCCCATATTTTTATTATTTTCTTAAAAAATGTATTTAGAGAGAGAGAGCTTGCACTCATGTGCATGCACACGGCGGGGGTGGGGGTGGGGGATTGGGCAGAGGTAGAGAGAGAATCTCAAACAGACTCCCTGCTGAGCTCTCCGGGCTGAGATTTTTTTTTTTTTTTAAAGATTTTATTTATTTATTTGAGAGAGAGAATGAGAGAGAGAGAGAGCATGAGAAGCGGGAGGGTCAGAAGGAGAAGCAGACTCCCTGCTGAGCAGGGAGCCCAATGCGGGACTCGATTCCGGGACTCCAGGATCATGACCCGAGCCGAAGGCAGTCGCTTAACCAACTGAGCCACCCAGGTGCCCCTCTCCGGGCTGAGATTGACTGGGGGTTCCATCCCATCACCTGAGATCATGACCTGAGCCAAAACCAAGTTGGACGCCCAGGCACCCCTAAATTTGTCTACTTCAGATATCATATAAGTGGAATCATGCAGTAGTTGTCTTTCTGTGATTTGGTCATTTCACTTAGCATAATGTCCTTAAGGTTCATTCATATGGTTGCTTACTGAAGAATTTCCATTTTTATAGAAGGCTGAATAATATTCCTCTGTAGGCATATACCCCTTTTCTTCATCTATTCGTCTGTCAATGGACATTTAGTTTGCTTCTATGTCTTGGTTATTTGTGAATCGAGTTGTAATGAACATGGTAGTGCTAATATCTCTTCAAGATCCTGATTTCAATTCTTTTGCATAATTACCCAGAAGTGGGATTGCTGGATCATATGATAGTTCTATTTTTAATTTTTTGAGGAGCTTCCATACCATTTTCCAGAGTGGCTGCACCATTTTGCATTCCCACCAACAGTGTGCAAGGGTTCCAATTTCTCCACATCCTTGTTGAGAGTTGCCTTTTTTTTTTTTATAATAGCCATCTTGACAGGTGTGAAATGGTATCACATTGTGGTTTTGATTTGTATTTCCCTGATGATGAGTGACATTGAACATTCTTTTATCTACCTGTTGGCCGCCTGCATGTCTTCTTTGGAGAAATGTCTGTTCAAATCCTTAGCCCATTTTTTAATCACATTATTAGATTTATTTTTGTTTTTTGCTATTGCAAGCCTCAAGCATTATGAACACTTCCTTTTACACACATCATTTTACAGCCCCCTCTTTTTTTTTTTTTTTAAAGATTTTATTTATTTATTTGACAGAGAGAGACACAGCGAGAGAGGGAACACAAGCTGGGGGACTAGGAGAGGGAGAAGCAGGCTTCCCGCTGAGCAGGGAGCCCGACGTGGGGCTTGATCCCAGGACCCTGGGATCACGACACGAGCTGAAGGCAGCCGCCCAACCGACTGAGCCACCCAGACGCCCCTACAGCCCCCTCTTTTTAAAAAAGCCAGTCACCACATCTTCTGATTCTTCGTTCAAAAACATTTCTCACCCACACTTTCTGCTTCATATTCAGTGTCCCTTTCCTGGCTTAGGCTTTCATTATCTCACACCTGGATCATCTTCAATAACCTGTTTATTGGTCTCCCTGATTCGAGTTTCTTTTATCTTCAATTCATCCTACACACTGACCAGGATGATTGTTCCTGCAACTGTCTAGCAAGTATCCAAACACTCGGCAACCTCCCTGAGCTGATACCCAAAACCCTCTATGCACCGGCCCCACCCTCCCTAACCAACTTTATCTCACCTGATCTCAAATGTGAATTTCCCCCTTCAAAAAGGTCAGGTTCCTTCCGCTCTTTAAAAGCCCAATTTCATTTCTGACTTTGCACCTTTGCTCAGGGTACCTTACCTATCAGAATACCCTCAGGCTTCTCTTCACATACCTCTCTTTCCTCACTTCAAGTTCTCAAACTTCTGTGTGCACAAGAATCACCTGGGGCACTTGTTAAATATGGACATTCTGATCCAGGGGAATCTGTCTTTTTGTGTAGTACTAACGTGATTCCTAGACCAGATTCCACTTTGAGAAATGCTGTTAAGACCTGACTTAAGTGTCAACTCATCCATGAACATTTCCTTTATTACTGCAGCCCTCAAAACCTGTAGCATTTACAATCTGCTTGACTTGTAGGCACCTATGTGACCAATTTATAAATATCGAACTTAGAAGCAACCAGCATGTTGCCTAGTAAACAAGGACTTCAAATAGAAAATTTTGGTTTTGGGCCCTGTTGTCTGTGAGAGGAACTTCCTGAAGTTTCCCAAATCAGAAATGTGAGGAGCAAAGATTTTGTTTATTTATGTATTTATGTATTTATTTATTTATTTGACACAGAGAGAGAGAAAGAGAGAGACAGATCCTTGCTGAGCTTTTCATAACATTGATTTTCTTTTTAAAGAATCCAGGCCATTGTCTTGCAGACAGTCTCACACAGTCTGGATTGTCTGTTTCTTCAAGGTTAGATTCTGGAAGAACATTTTTTGGCCAGAGCCCTACACAGAGGATATATTCCATCACTAATTGCAGATGCTTGCTGGTGATGCCTACGGTATGAATCAGTAAGTACTTAGGGAAGGAGTGACCCAGCACCAGCACTAGGGAGCTTGACTTCAAATAGAAGAGCAAAGGGTTGGGGCGCCTGGGTGTCTCAGTCAGTTAAGCGTCTGCCTTCGGCTCAGGTCATGATCCCAGGGTCCTGGGATCGAGCCCTGCATCTGGGTCCTTGCTCTTTGGGGAGCTTGCTTCTCCCTCTCCCTCTGCTGCTCCCCCTGCTTGTGCTCTCTCTCTCTCTCTCTCTGACAAACAAAATCTAAAAAAAAAAAAAAAAAAAAGAAGAGCAAAGGGTTTATGTGTTCTCCAGAGCCTCCACCACTGTGCCAGGATAGAGAGGAGGAATGCTTTGTGACATGAAATGCAGACTGAAGTGACATAGCAAGTGGCCCAGCCGCACAGAGAGAGGGGAGGAGAGGGACAGGCCCAGGGAAGGGTGAGGCCGTGGGGCTCTGGCTGTTTGTCAGCCCCAAATTCCATGCTCCTTTAAATAATCATAACTTTGGGGGCACCTGGATGGCTCAGTCAGTTAAGTGGCTGGCAGGCTCTTGATTTCAGCTCAGGTCCTGATCTGGGGGGAGCGGGGGCTCCTGGGATTGAGCCCCTTGTAGGGCTCTGTTCTCAGCGGGTTGTCTGCTTGAGGATTCTTTCTCTGCCCCCCCCCCCGCATGCGCACGCTCTCTCTCTCTCTCTCTCTTGCTCTCTCTCTCGCTCTCGCTGTCGCTGTTGCTGTCGCTCTCAAATAAAGAAATACATCTTAAAAATAAATGAATAATCATAACTTTTTGGTGATTGCTTTGGGCACAGGAAGCAGCTTGGTGAGATGCCTGTGACCCAGCTAAGCATTCAGGCGGAAGGCTTCACACCAGAGTCCCCTAGGGAACCCTCTAGAGAGAGACTGGTAGGCTGCTCACTCCTCCACGGGCTTGTGCCCTGAGTCTGGGGTTAACTTTGCACCTGGGAGTATCAAGGGAAAACATCAAACTCTAGTTTTTACACTTTTGTTGTCACATTTGCCTCCTTGGAAGGATCCCCTCCTTTCCACCCCAAATAAGGACCAGGGAAAGAAGAGAGAAAAAGGGCAGAAGCTAGAGGGGAAATTTTGGTTTAAAGGAATGAGGGTGTGGTCCCAACTGTCCATGTGGCTCTGGGGGAAGTTGCTTCTGTAAAATGAAGGTGTTCCCTTCCAACACAGATTACTCTGTTCTAATTTTCTATGTCCTCTTAGCTCTGCAAGAGGGGAGAAAGGCAGGGATTATTGTCCCTCTAGGCCATTCTTAGTTGCCCACCGATAATCCCTTGCCCCTCCACCAACACTTGGAAATACCATTGTGTCCCTAGCTCTCTCGGAGTTTAACTCTAACTCGAACATGAATGAGAAGTCCTCAGGCAGGAGACTGAATGGAGGTATACACAGATCTAAAGAAGGAACGCATTGATCTGCAGGGAGGTTGGTCAACCTCCGAGGCAGAGAGAGGAGACTCTTGAGAGTATACCGACCGCACCTCTTCCGGGCTCGGTCTGGTAGACACCAGAATCTTCAGGGAGTATCTGGCTGGCTGTCAGGTATCCCTATTGTGGAGACCCACGGAACTGAAACAAGACCTGGTACCATTATATCTTCAAGTTATAAAACTAACTTCTCTGTTAGGTGGATTCTAAACTCCCTGGGTGCCTTCTGACCACCAGCCTTCCCACGTAGCTTGCCCCAGGGAGCTAATGTGCTGGGTAGGCTGACATGTCTGTTGGGCCCATTTGGTCTTAGGCACAGGCCTGAATGAGTTTGTGTGTCCAAGTCAGCTTCCCTGACATGATTTCTGGATGGGAGTGAGTTTCTGAGCCTCTGAGGAGGAAGCCGGGCTCAGGGCAGGGTGTGTTCACCCAGTGGAGACGTTTCTGTGAAGACAGGGGGTCCTCTTCACTGCACAGCTTTCTCCCACTTCAGCTGCACCCATGTCACTGATGAGTAATATCCAGGACAGATCTGGGTCTGTTAACTTCTTGATTCACTAGGTCCTTCCTATCATCCCAAACTCTGTATTCTGAGTATTTCTCTTCTCATTTTGCTCTACCACCAATTCAATCAACATGACATGATAATAATAGAAGCTTCTGCTTATTGAATCTTCTGTTGCCCAATGGCCCCACAAAGAAGGCATTATTGTCCTATTCTATAAATGGGACAATTAGGGGATCACAAGAGGCTAATTATGACCACCAGCTGAAAGAGGTGGGATTCAAATCTATGTCTGTCTACCTCTAAAGCTTGCGCTTAATTGTTATTATTATTTTAAATATTTATCTATTTTTAAGAGAGAGAGAGCGAGAGAGAGAGAGAGAGCGCGCGCGTGCGTGCATGAGCAGGGGGAGGGGCAGAGGGAGAAGCTGACTTCCCGCTGAGCGGGGAGCCGGACAGGGGGCTCGATCCCGACTGGACCCCGGGATCATGACCTGAGCCGAAGGCAGAAGCTTAACGACTGAGCCACCCAGACACCCTAATTATTATTATTTTAACAATTAAGCTCCATGAGGAGACTAGGGAGACTTCCTGGAAGAGTTTTCTAAGTTTCCCTTATTCTGAAAGTGGACATGGGGATTTTTCTTATTGAGGTCAAAGAATAAGAATCTGCCTTGCTTGGAGAAGCAGCCTGGTGATCGTGCCCGGTGGGAGCAGGAGAATTCCAATGATGCCCTAGGGCATCACAGAGGATTCTGACTGCCATCTTTGACCCTGATACAGGAAGGAGATAACCCAGATTCCAAGCAGAGCAAGACATACGAATGTAGGGGCACCTGGGTGGCTCAGTCATTAAGCGTCTGCCTTCAGCTCGGATCACGATCTCAGGGTTCTGGGATTGAGTCCCACATCGGGCTCCTTGCTTAGTGGGGAGTCTGTTTCCTCCCTCTCCCCCTGCTCGTGCTCTCTCTCTCAAATAAATAAATAAAATCTTAAAAAAAAAAAAAAGACATACGGAATGTAGAAGCACAGGTGGGCACATGATGCCTTGTTCTGTCCTCCACAGCATGGGAGTTAGCGGGGAGAAGGATCAGTAGCTGCTGCGCCCCAAGCTTGGGAGTGGTTCCCCCAAGAGTACCTCAGGCCTCGGCGACATTCCTCCACCCCAACCTTCCTGAACCTAGACAGAAGGACAGTTCGGCTTTTGGCCTGGCAATCAGGAGATCTTAGTAAATATTTCATATTTGACAAGGCATTTATTCTTTTGAAGCTTTAGTTTTTCTTTCTACAGATTTCTTTTTTATCTTACATATTTTTTTTCAAATTTAAATTCAAGTTAGTTAACATATAGTGTAGTTATTGTTTCAGGAGTAGAATTTAGTGATTCATCACTTACATCCAACACCCAGTGCTCTTTACATCAAGTGCCCCCCTTAATGCCCATCCCCCAGCCACCCCCACCGACTCCCGTCCAGCAACCTTCAGTTTGTTCCCACAGTTAAGAGTCTCTTATGGTTTGCCTCCCTCTCTGTTTTTATCTTATTTTCCCTTCCCTTCCCCTATGTTCATCTGTTTTGTTTCTTAAATTCCACATGTGAGTGAAATTACATATTTGTCTTTCTCTGACTGACTGATTTCACTTCTTTCCACAGGTTTCTAACTCCTAAAAACCAAACACTTCATTTCTGAATAATTTGTGAGGTAGTCAACAACTTGGGTAATGTACTTGAAACACACATGTGACAGTCCGTGGCAGAATCAAGGACAGAAAAACATGTGGTTGTTCCGGGCCGACCGCAGTCTGGAGCATCCTTAAAGCCATGTTCTCTATCTACTTGTTCAACATTCCTTTGATAGGAGTTAAGAGAAAATAATTTCTATAATGTTCAGAATAAGGGATTTTTTTTGCCATGCACTGAGTACGACATGACATTTAAACTTATTTGGAATTATTTTAACTGTTTAAGAAAAGTCACCAACAGCTCGGCAGTAGTAGTCCCCGCACACTTAACTAAACATGAATATTGCCATAAAATCTTTCAGAGTATGGTTGAAACAATCTTTTCTGGCTGGCCAAATTGTTCCTACTTTTCTGCAATTTCTGTTTTCTTTCAATTTGTTTGTTTGCTTGTTTTTAATTTCCCGAAGCCAGTCGTTTTCTTGGGAGCCACATGAAAAGATTTTCTTTCTAGATAATGTAATAAAATGCGGTAGAGTGTGGTAAGCAGCACGATACCGTCCATTAGTCGGTTTCTGGATTTTAGCTGAAGGAGAGCGGATTTTAGGAGACTGTCGCTGGCTCTGGCGGATCTTGGGGTTGGTGTTGTTGCCTATAATTATGTTGCAAAGATACCATCAGGGATAGACTGGCGCCTGGGAGGCATGTTTTTAAATGTCCACTGGAAAATATTATCTATTTCAGTAGACAATTAACATTGTGCGGTAATGTAAGGTGTCTCATGGGCAAAACTGAGATAACAGGCACCATAGTTCTGATCATTTCAGCAATGCCTTTGTGTTCCCTATGTAAGGCACCTTGGCCAGCTAGCTCATCTGGCTCCAGGCATGGTGGGGAGGCACTGGGCTGAGAGAAACCTGGGTGTGAATATATGACCTTGAGCAAGACACTTAACTCCTCTGAGACTCAGTTGCTCTCTCGTAAAAGGGTGATAACATCAATTTTGCAGAGTTATTAGAAAGAATATTGAAGTTGCAAATGAGGCCATTATTATTTAAAAGTATATGGTATAGTATAATATACTGTGTATGAAAACATTATATAAGTAATAATTAAGCAATCATCCTCTTTCTGTTAGCCCTTAATAAATCTAACATATTGCTTCTTTGAAGAGTTAGTCCAAGAGCCCAGGCCTGTTATAAAACCCTGATTTCTTAAATGTTCTCACCAAAAAAAAAAAACAACAAAAAACCAAAGAGGGTAAATATGTAAAGTGATGGATGTGTTCATTAATTTAATGGGGGGAGGGGATCCTTTCACAACATATGCATATATCAAATCATCAAGTTCTATTTTAAATATTTTACAAGTTTGTCAATTATACCTCCATAAAGCTGAAAAAAAAAAAAAAGCTGCTGACTGAGATGAGTAATGTTCAGCATTTAGCATATGCTGGTCGAGGCTGTCACACATCCTGTCCTGCATGGGCAGGGGTTCCCGGCAGGGGCTTTGGAGTCAGACAGACCTGGGGGCGCGGCACTGGGGCCCTGCTCTTCTGTATCTGACATCTCAGGAACACAGCTTTGTCACAAACGTGTGTCTGTGTGTGTCTCATGAGGCCCTGTTGTCACCCACTGCCCTCCAAACTCCAGCCACATGGGACTCCCTGTGGTTCCCCAAAGCTCCAGGCTCCTTTCCCTGCTTAGCATATTGTTTCCTCTGCAAGATGCCTTTCTCTTTCCACTCTCTGCTAACTCCTATTCCCCTTGGCTTCTTCCCAGACTTCCCTGACCCTCAAGACTGGGTTAGGTGTCTTTTCCATCTGCCTGCTCCCCTAGCCACCCTCCGTGTACCCCTATGGTCATCATATCGACATTGCCTTGTCATTGACCGATCCCCCACCCTTTAAATATGGACTAGTATCTTGGGGTTTAGTGGGTGCTAGGCACAGACCTTGGTGCTTTATGTGCATTCCCTCGCTGAAGTCTCCTAGCAATTGTAGGAAAGAGGTATTAGTGCAGATAAAGAAAGCCAGGCTCAGAGAGGGTACAGGATTCCCTAACATCACACGAGGGCAAGCAGAAGATCTGGTATCTGAACCCCGGGGCCCATCTGACTCCAAACCTTTTGTAAGTCATTGTAAATTTCTAAGGGCTTACAGGGCTGAGCACAGTGAAGACATGTCCCCATAAGTACTCGACAAATCAGAGCTGTTATAGTTTTAACCCAACCAGATGGCAAGCCTCTGCAGGGAAGGAATCTTACCCCACAGATGCTTGCGCCTCTCAGCACAGTACCCCGACCGAGGCGGGCTCAATGTGCGGAAGGCAAGGACACCACACTGGCTTCTGGTCCATGTCCCAGGGCACCACTCATTGTTGCTCAACGAATGACTGATGTGTGTTGTTGTTGTTGTTTTTTATCACACATCTCTATTTAAGAGCTGTTTCCTTTCTGGTCTTGCTCTGGCCCCTTTCCACTTCTGAGTGAGGAGGAGGTGGGACTCCAGAGGGATGCAGAACCACCGAGGCTGCTTTTGGGTGAGACACACAGGAACCAGCAACCACCTAAATAAACGTCCTCTTTATTTTACCAAATATAACTTATCAGTTACGTTGACATTTGTCAATTCAGTTATAGTAACTATAAATAATTCTCTTAAGACACAGTTCTGTAACTTTTTAAGGATACAAGAGTAAACCAATGTTGCTCCGTGCAGCCAGGCCAAAAGTACATGCAGTCTGTGCCATCGGGGAGAGGGGGGAAGAAATGAATCTTCCGTGAAAGTCCACTTCATTTTCTTTCCCTCTCACCCCGGGGTCCTCCCTCTGCTCACACGCTCGGGCTTGGGGCATGCCCACCTTCCTGTTTTTTCAGCAACGGAGGAGGCTCCAGGTCTCCAGGAGAACACAGGGGGGGCACAGCCTCAGGGGCAGGGGCGCTGGTTTCGGTGCCTGTACAAGAAGTGTGTGTGTGTGCAGATGTGTTGGGAGGTGGAGGGCAAGCTGAAAGAGGGCCTGAGGGAAGAGCAGAAACAAGCCTGGGCTGGTGTTAATGAACTCTGCCAGCCCCGGCCCCAACTACATAGCCTCTACCATTCCTGCCAATTCGAAGACTCCAGAAGGTGGCGTGGGTGGAGTCTCTGGAGGTCCTAGCCAAGGTCTCAGGATGAGGCGTGGGGCTGGGAGGAGCGAGGGTCACTGCCTAGCCTGCCCCTGGAGGTGGGCCCTTTCCACTACAGAGAGGAGGGTCGATGGGGAGGCCGTGCGTGGAGAGGCTAGGAAAAAACCTGCATCCGAACGCTCAGATTGGCACACATGCGAGTGTGGACAGATTTCTGATCTGGTCAGAGCAACGGGGGCGGGGGGGGGGGGGGGGACGGATGCAGAGGCTCCAGTGTTCCCCGGAGCTTGCACTGGGCAGAGAAGAGCACGGCAGCCGGAGACGTCCAGCCTACTAGGTCTGAATCCTCTTTCGGGTGGCTGGTGGGGAGAGATGGAGGGAAGAAAAGGTGAGGAAGTGTAGTTCAGGGAAATGAACTGCTGTTGGAGCGACGGGGCTGGGGGCTCTCGCTGGGGTCGGCACCGCACAGAGCTTAGATTCGAGGCAGAACCTGGCCTGATGACGCAGACACTTCTAGCCAGGCAACTTTCTCCGTCAGGTCGGAAGGGGCGCAAGGCCTTTGTATCTGGGGAATGAGCTGAGCGGAGAGCTGTTTCCCTGGCCACTGGCACGGTACCTACCACGCGGTAGGCACCGTCACAACTGCTCAGGGGAAGCTTCAGACCATGCCTGCACAAGAGCCCCTCTCGGGGAGGCGGTCTATTTGTTGAATGGGTGAATGAGGGCAGAAGCCAAGACAGAGGAAACCTGCCGTCCACAGCGCGGCAGCAGGAGTGATCTCAGGAAGTGACGGAGACTAAAGTGACCACATAAAATGTCCTTGGTGGCAGTGAAACACCCCTGGTTGCCCTCTGCCTCCCAGCCATCCTCCATGTACTCGCTCCCTGTCCCTAATCTCGGAACCCAACCTGGCAAGCTCTGGGAAAGGTGGTGTTGAGAGGCAATGAGACACGAAGATTGAACAGAGATAAACAATCGGTCCTCTGGGCCCAGGGAGGATGTAGATCTTGTTAAACCTATTGGTGGACATGGGTCAACAGAGACCAGGCTCCTGCTCATTTCTTCCCAGATGTGACGATCAATGGGAAAAAGATCAAAGGGAGGGGTTGGTGGTGTTTATCAGGCAATTGGGTAAGGGATGTGTATACAGTTTGAATGGTTAGTCCACCTCACTGTTTTTGGGACAGAGGGCCGAGGATAGGGCTAGGGTTACAGGGGAACAGAAGCAGCTATCTTCTTACTAGTGCTTTGAAGTTGGTCCATTTTTAGAAAAAAGTGTGTGTGTTTTAGGGGGGGTGGGGGAGGGAAATGATACTCATCTCTCTGTTCAATCTAAAAGGAAAAAAAAAGAGAGAAAACAAAAACAAACCCAAAAAAACCAGAGCCCACTCACAAAGGGTTTCTCATTAGGGCCATGACTGAGTTTGCTAAAGCTAAACCAAACGTCCCCAGATCCTAGATGGAAACCCCTGCCCCAACCCACCTCACCTGGAGGCACCCACCATGAAATTGCACTTGGTGATTGTCTCAAAAAATCTACTTGTACTGCTTATCTCAGTTCATCTGTCCTGTCGGAATTCTTGCTATACAAACTTGGCTCAATGTATAAAAATTCCCATTGAAAATAATGAGAATTCAGTATCAAAGTGAAGTCCTAGAAAGAGGTGGGAGTGTGGAGTGGGGTGGGGGAAGGAGAACGAAAGAAAAAATTCGAACAGAAAGTGCAAGGGGTAGGAGGAAAGGTTGAGTGACCAGGCTAGTCCCCGACATCTGTGTCTCGGTCCCCAATGAGCCAGAGGACATGGAAGCTGAGTGCTAGGAGCCCAGTGCCAAGCAGGTCCCCCAGAGCGGTCAAGTACGGGATGGAGAAGTTGTCCGGGTCCAGGCCCCGGCCCCACATCCAGTGCACCATCCAGTCTGCGATGTACAGGAGAATCAGCACCTGGGGAGACAGAAGGGCCCGGCCTATAGCCTTCCCCTCTCACCAGGGGGAGCCAGAGGCCACAGGATAGAGCACATTCATTGTATCCCTGGGGAATACGCTGTGGTGGTTCATCTTGCCACCCCAGCCACCCCTTTATGTTCCTCTACTGCACAGTCACCGCCTGGAGCGGACCATCAGCGTCCCATGAGCCCTTTGCGGAGCATGATGCTGCTACTCCCCAGGACCTCCCCCAACAGCATTACATTCTGCTCCCAAATTGACCAAGCGAGGGACTACCTAATCTAAGTCCTACTTATTGCAGCACTTCAGCCCTCTTGCCTCTAATTCTGGGTCATCCTATTCTTGGGTCACTCCAGTGCCTGCCACGTGGGCCTCTCCAGGAGCCTGGCAGGGGGCTGGGGCCTGGAGCTTGCTTTTCACACAGGGATTTCTTCTCGGAGCAGAGCGGAATAAGGACAGTGTTTGAGGCTGCTGCCGGCACAGTTGTCTGAGTAACAGTCGATTATCCCAAGCTAGCTTCCTCCTGACCCTTTCCATTCTGCTGTTGTGGGCTCAAACAATGCAAGTCTAGTTTAACATGAGCCCTAGCAAAATAGAATTACGAGTAAGTCAGCCGAATAGAAAGCAGAGAGTGCATATCAACGCAAAAGACATTTTGGATTATCTGCTGCTTTATCTGTGCCCTTCCTTCCCTTCCATGTCTACAGATCAAGAATGATCTCGATTAGCCCTTTGCTAGTGGGTGCAGGACCAGTGGCATCAACAACAGCTGGAAGTGCGTTAGAAATGCAGAATCTCGGGGCGCCTGGGTGGCTCGGTCGGTTGGACCTCTGCCTTCGGCTCAGGTCATGATCCTGGAGTCCTGAGATCGAGCCCCGTGCTGGTCTCCCTGCTGGGTGGGGAGTCTGCTTCTCCCTCTCCCTCTGCTCCTCCCCAGCTCATGCTCACCCTCTCTCTCTGTGTGTCTCTCAAATAAATGAATGAAATTGTTAAAAAAAAAAAAAAAGGAAATGCAGAATCTCAAGTCCTGCTCTTGATCTCCCAAATCAGAATCTGCACTTTAGCAAGACTCACATACACTTTGAAGTTGGCAAAGCACTTGATCTGGAATACCAGGGGAGAGTGGGCAGGCCTGCATCTTCTCTACGCTCAGCACCAGTCCTGACATCTGGGCTCCCTAAATGACCGCATCTGCGTGAGAATGAAAAGCTTTCTACCGGTAAATCTCCAACACAGTCATTTGGGAGGGAGGTTTTACTCTTGACTGTACTTTGCAAAAACTGTGGTATGTAAATTCTGCGCGAAGAGGCTCAGATGCAGGAAATGGAGACCTTGGGGGATCCTGAAGCCAGAACTGATACCTAATTTTAGGCCAGCTTGGTGGTTCTCCTGTCTCCTCCCCGAGGCCGTCAGAGACTCTGCTTCCAGCACCCTTCATGCTGCCCCTGCCTTGCACGCAGCTGCCTGGTGCTCCTCCCATGGCCTGCCCCCGGCCCTGCGTGAGGGCCAGCCCCCCATCGCTTTGCGCCCTTTCCAGCAGCTGCAGAAGAGTCCCACATAAAGAGTGTGGCCCGGAGGACTTTGGGCCATGCTCCAGGAAGAGCATGGCAGCAGCTCTCCCCTCATTGCAGCCTCGTCCCAGGGACAACACATGGCTGAGCCGGAGGGAGCAAAGCGATCGGGAAGAACCTCTCCAGGGCACTCAGTGCCCTGCCCTGGCCTGCCGCAGGCCTAGAGAAGACCGCAGACGTGAGAGGGGGAGCCCAGGGCTAAGCCCCAGCTGCAGGCCCTCGGCATCCCCGCCTCCGCTTTCCCCACCGAGGGCGCTTAACTCCTCTGTGCAGGGGAGTGCGCAGCAGGGCAAGAGCATGTGGCTGGTTCTCGGCCCAGCCCTCGCCAAGACGTCCCAACACACAGCCTTTTTAAGGTTTGGGGTGAGAGGCTGGAGGACGAGTGGTCACCCAGAGGGGACTGGTTAAATGAAATTAGGTACATCTACAGGGTAGAAGAACGCAACCATAACAAGTCAGGGTGCTCTTCTCTTTATGTACAGATGTGGAATGATCTCTAAGATAAACTGTGCTGTGAAAACACAGGGCGTGGACAGTGTGTAGAGTATCCTACATGCGTGTAAAAAAAAGGAAAACAAGAAAAATTATATGTTTGCTTGAATAAATATAGACGAGGCTTGAAGGATATACAAGACATGGACTACATGGACGGCCGGGAGGAAGAGGCTGGGTGGCAGAAAGAGGGCGGGAAAGAAGAGCTTTCACTGTGAACCTTTAAAAAGTTTTGAACGATGGGACTGTTATTACCACTCAATAGTCAAGTCTATGGAAATTGACAATGTCTGATAGGGCGAGTGTGACTCCAAGGGGAGCGTGGGAGGAGGGCTCGTGAGGAGGGGACAGTTCTGTGTCTTGACTATGGTGCTGGATGGACGGATCGACACGGGATAGAATCGCACAGAATTACACACACACACACACACGCACACGCACACACACATGGGTGTGTGTAAAACTGGTGTAATTGGAGTAAGCCCTGTGGATTGTTCCGACGCTGACTGGTTGGTTTTGTGATTGTACTGAGTTACGTGAGATGTTACTGGTGGGGGAAACCGGCTGAAGAGTACATGGGGCCTTTGTGTACATAAATTATGCAACTTCTTGTGAATGTATAATTCTTTCAAAATAAGAAGATGAAAAAAAAAATGGGAGAACACTACAAGGGAGAGAGTGGATTGTATCACGGAACGGCAAGGCTGGACAGGATCCTCCAGATGACCTAGTGTGGTGGTTTTGACACTTTTTTAAGTTGTGAAACCCTTCATTCAAATGACATTTTTTAAGGAAGCCCCAGCATGCAAAACACCCGAGACGAGCTCTGTGGCCAGGCCAGTGGGGGTGCCCCCCAGGCCCCCCTGCCCAGCACCCTACAACCACCACCTGCCTACAAACCACCACGTTGGGGCCATTCCTCTCAAATGGCAAATGTATCCCGGAGGCTCAGAGAAGTAAAGCAACTGGGCCAGAGTCACACAGCACGTTGGTGACTCTGCCGGAACCACGGCCTGTTCTCCAGAGCCCCCGTCCCGTGTTTCTTGGCCACCCGGTCCCAGAACGAGAGGCGGCAGAGGGTGCGGCAGGCCCTCCCCGCGCTCCTGCCTGCCCGTACCTGGAGCAGTGCGGCTGTCATGTAGAAGAGGATGAAGATGAACGTGAGCGTGGTGTGCCCGCCCTGCATACAGCTGATGGTGTAGAGGAACACCAGGTGTCCTGGAACCACAAGCAGGAAGAGGACTCGGGCCGAGCGAGAATTCACATCTGGGACCAGGGGAGAGAGCGGGGGGTGGGGGGCAGTGAGGAGGAGGAGCCCTGGCCCCAGAAAGCCTTTCAGGCCAGAGGTGCCCCGCTCCACCCCAGGACGGCAGGTGGCTGATGGTCTCTACCGCTCCAGCCCAAGGTCCCCAGCCCCCATGGCGTCCGCGGGAAGGACAGTCTTCCTGCCTGGGATCTGCTCCCCAGAGAGCTGCTGTGGCCCAGCCAGGGCCCAGCTGTTTCTGAGGGGAGGTCCCCTCATTGTTGGCCCCCTCCCTCCGGGGCTGGAACGGACCAGGAGGCCGGGACCCTGTCATTACCAGGACTGAAGAAGGTGGTACAAGGACTGGGGCAGCGGCGAGGGGCTTGCTCAGAGTTCTCCCCTGGCATCCCATTCATGTGCAGGAAGGTGGAAATGCGGCTGGCCTGCACTGCCACCAGATTGCCCCCAACACCTGTAGAGTGACAGAAGTGCTGACGGGGCAGAGTGAGGCGTGGGGAGGGCGTGACACATTCACCAGTCCCCAGGAGAAGAGTGAGACTCCAAGAAGGAAGACAAAGACAACCCGCCCCCCCCAGGAAGTCTTCCAGGTTGCTTCTACCCTCCGGTCTATGGAGACGTGGCCATCCCACGTGCCCCTAGGGGGGCTGAGAGTGCAGGAAGGGGCACAGGCCGATCTGCACACGTAGGCAGCCTGTGCCCCTGCCGTCCCACACGACCAGGGCGCCAAGGCCTTGCCCTGCCCAGCCTCTCTCCACAGCTCTGAGCAGACCCAGGCTCCTGTGCTCGTTCTAGGAGCCAAGTTCAAGTGTCGGGTTTGAGCTCTGGACTCCGGTGCCTCGACCTCTTCCCTGCTCTTCGCAGCCTTGCCTTGAGCTCTGAGAGCCTGACCTACAGACCGCATCACCCATGCTCTGCTGCTGGCTGCTCCTCGTCGGGTTTCAACAGGAGCCAGCAGGACACACTCAGAGAGGGTGGAAGGAGAGAGAGCTCAGGTATTTTTTTCCCTTATCCCTCTCTTTTTGGCAGTGGCTTACCCCTGTCGGGGGCAGAGGAGTGTTCTCTCTAGGCTCCTCTAACGTTATTTTCTCCTCTTGACCCTGGAGGACGAGGGCTTCCGGTTGTTGCTAATCTCTGGGTCCCTCCCCGGCTCCCCGCTCTGCGAGCAGCCCCTTTGATAAAGTCCTGAACTGTCTGAGCCGGATGCTCTTGCTGCCGGAGTCCTGACTGATACAAAGGCCCCCGTCCTTTTCTCCTGACCCTCTCCTTTCCCCCGGCAGCTGATGCCAAGACCTCACCATTAATCACAGGCGTGAAGACAGCCATCCCTGCGAAGTTGGGGTCGGAGACAGTCTTGTCCAAGATGAGGCCTCCCACGCTACACAGACAAAGACAAAGTGACACAAAGATCACCGACAGGTTGTATTCCAGTTCCGGGGATGACAGGCCCATCTGGCCTTGGGGAGCAAGGGGCTCCTAGGGGTCCCTTGTCCCCTAGTCCTTGCCTCCTTTGCCAGAACCAGTTGCTGCTTATAATATTGAGACTTGGCACAGCGCTCCCCAGAGCAAGCTGGTGGCATGGGGTTAGGCCCCTGCCTCCTGTACCTGCCCCCACCCCTCCCCGTTGGCTAGAGGAGCTCAGGGCGAGCAGCCCACGAGGACCGCTGTTCTGCCCACTCAGTATTTATTTCCCTTTGTGGTAACAGCACTGGGCTCTTCCCCAGGAACTACCTCTCTCAAACTCAGTCAGGTGCCATTGCTCCAAGGATGGCTAGGCCCCAGCCCTATCCAATCAGAGCACCACTTCCCTGAGGCCACAGTGAGTCAGGGATAGCCATGTGAATGGATGAGAGCCAGTGAAATTCTCTGGCGGGACTCTGTGGAACTGTGAACTTCTTCCCCCCGGAGTTAGTATGAACCTGGAGCCACAGGCCATTACCCGGAAAAGCAGAGCCGAGAGATACAGAACATCGCAGCCCTGATGCCCCTGAATCCAGCTGTGCCGTTTTCGTGCCCTAAGCCAGTGCATTCTGCTTTTCAAGGAAACCCACGTCAGATGGTTCTGTCACATGTGACAGAAGGACATGGAGCGGATACACTCTGGAAGGCGTTTCTAGGCTCTGTACCACATTCCCCGTCTCCAGGGCTCAATAGGGAGGCTGTGGCGGGGTGAGAAGGGGGTGAGGGTGTGTCCCAAGGGCCCAAGCCTACCTACTGATGGCCATGGCAATGATGACAGGCTCCCAGCCCGAGTACAACACCTCCCTTGTGGCTGGGCTCCGTCGGGCCAGCACCACCCAGACAGGCAGCAGGGCCACGAAGAAGGCGCACACCAGGGGGTAGATGTATTGCCAGTCATCTGAGGGAGGCAGAGACGACAGGGAGGTGAGCACTGCGGCGCCCGGCTCAGGCCTCCCCCGGTTCGACCCTGGCCACCATGCTGGCAGATCAGCAGGAACCCCACACCAGGTGCCTGGATCATCAATCCTCCTGGCAAGCCCAGGAGAGGGGGGGGGCGGGCAGCCTTGTCCTTTGTGTAGATGAGGAAACCAAGCTGAGAGCTTCCCAGGCCTGGGGCTAATCAGGCGCAGAGACCAGCTTCTAACGTTCCTTGCTTGGAGCCCCAGAAATCCCTGTCTCCCCACCCCCCATGCTGCAAGCAGATTCCAGGCTTCAGCTCCTCTCCTTCAGCCTTTCACCTTTACTCCTCCCAGGCAAGTAGGAGTCCACAGGACCAGGCAGGAATATATTTCTCAGATACTTTCCCCTGTGCCCCTGCTGCCTTGCGTGACTTTGAGCCAAGCTCGGGGGCAGAGGGGGAGTTAGTACAAAACTGCGCTCCAACCACACGGTTAAGAACATAGGGGAAATCCGTACACCTTTGCAAACCCACTGCTGTCTCTCCCAAATCCCACCCGGGGGTCCACCCTGGTCACACCCTCAGTGGCCTCAGCCTCACCCCGCTCCAGGTAGAGTCCCCAGCTGATGCCTGAGAGCAGTGCCAAGGTGATGAGGTCACCCAGGCTGGCGGCAATGGGCGTGGCCACGTTGTCTGGGTTGATTCCAATCTTTCGAGAGCCAATGATGACTCCAATCATGATCATACCTGGGGAGGAAAGGGAGGGGCCGGGCGGGGTGAGGAGAGATAAAAGGGGTATCAACAATCAAAAGGAGAGACTGCAGGTGCCAGGCCCGGCCCTCCCCTCCCCCGCCTGGCCCTCCCTTCCTTACCCAACACCAGGGAGGCAATGAAGGCCGTGGCCACGCTGCCAGCACAGAGCAGGAAGGCGTGCGGGATACTGAAGTGGCCGTCAGGGATCCAGCCAAAGACGACGGCTGCGATAGATGCCAGGAAGCCCACGACCGTGGCCTGCACCTGAGGCGGGGGTGCTTAACTCAAGAGAGCCCGGGGGCAGCGGGGTTCCTAGCAGGGGTGGCCCAAGCGCTGGGCCGGCCCTCTTCCCGGCTCTCTGCAGCCCCAGGAGGCAGGCTGGGCTGGACTGTGCAGTCCCCCCAGGCTGGAATGGTGTCTTTATTTATTTAGTTTCACACCAGACACTGGTCCTGGGCAGCGTACCCCGCAGGAGCCCAGGACACGTTACTGGCCGAAGGAGCCAGTCATCCCCTCTGGGGATTGGGGTGAGAATCTGCAGAGCCTGAGCCTTCAGTCAGGAGACAAGGCCTGGGACTCGAGGGGAAGACTCCCAGTCTGGAACCCATGTCGCCTCACACGGAGATGGGACAACAGTGGCCAAGGACAGGCCAGCCCTCCCGAGTCCGATTCGTGGGAACTTGAGCCCAGTGGACCCCTGCAAGCCGAGAACTGACGTGGGACCTGCTGGGGCCCTCCCCGTCTTGGCCGCTTGCCTGGGAAACTTGGTCACCTCCTAGGGCTGCTTCGGGACAGGCCAGCTCGGCAGGATGCTGGCGCCTCGCTCACAAGCTGGCTGGGGCTGAACTCAGTCTTTCAGATTCCTGACTAAGGGGGAAGCTTAACCCACCCTCTCTGGTCTCTGCTTTCTTACCTGGATGAGGGCCATGTTCCCAGTGATCATCCGCCAGAGCTCCTTGGGTGTGTCCATGTGCCCAATGTTGGCCTGGGAGAGGGAGGGGTGGGGGGGGCTGGAGCTCCAGGCTGGGAAAGGCCTGCGGCCCCATCTGTTAGGACCCTGCCTGGATCAGGAGGCAGTGAATGGGGTCTAAGACGCTGGGACCGGGACATAACCCCCAGGGAAAGTGAAGCAGCATCAAGGGGGCCGGAAGAAGGAAGGAGCTAAAGAGCCTGAGCTCCTGCAGCTGGGCGGGGGCGGAAAGGGGGCTCCCAAGCCAGCCCCCTCTCTTCTCCTCTTCTCAGGACAACTGCTGAGCAGAGGCAGATTCCGTCCCGTGGGCTGCTCATCTGGAAGCCCATTTCCACATGGGTCAGAGGGACCCGATCGCTGGCTCTGAAGCCAGCTTCCCATTCTAGGGCAGGAAAGGTCAGCTGCTGGTGTGGGACTGAGGCTGCCAAAGGGTTTGGGAAGAATGAGGTGGCACGGGAGTAGGTCGGAAGTCAGGCAGGGTGGGCAGGCTGGACAGGCTGCCACTCTCTCTGTGGCCTTCTCTAGACTTGTAGCCACAGGGGCCATCCCTGCCACCCGGCTCCCCTGGCCTCCCGAGTTTTATTGCTTCCCACCTCCCACCCCATGGCCCTGTATCCGGTTCAGTCTCTGGGCCATCATGGCAGATCTACGGGGCTGTGGGCAGGGAGAGTGATAAGCAGCCCCCTTGCTATCTATTCCCTTAATGAAGAGTAAGCTGCCATGAGGGAAAGGGAAGGGGGTGGACGGGGGGCTGGGAAGGCCTGGCTCTGCTCCTGCCCAGCTGCAGAGTAGGGCTGGAGATCAGAGGAGGCCCCCGTCTGTGCAGGTGGAGGGACCAGCATGATGCTTGCCTGTCAAAGCTGCATAAACAGTCACGAGGTGGGTTGCGGAGCAGGGGGTGAGGCAAGAGTCCAGGGACGGCTGGGACATCCAGAAACTGAGCCTGGGAACCACTCTGGGCAGGGAGCCCCTGCCCAGGAGCAGGACACCCAGGCTGGAATCTCCCTACACCTTCCCACCCCAGCCCCACACTCCAGGCCTGGGCGCTTGGGAAAGGCCTGCAGTGATCTCTCAGTCTGGTTCTGTGCTGCCCCAAGTCTTCTGTGTGTCCCATGCTTCCCCGCCAGGACACTCACTGCAGTGGACAGCCTCGATGCCAGGGTCATTTCCAGGTTCCCCTTAAGCCCCAGCAGCGCAGGCACCAGGATGAAGACTTCTGTCACCTTCTGGAAGACTTCCCAGTGCTACAAGGTGAAAACAGAACCCAGGAATTTCAGTGCCCCAAACGGCTGGCATCAGGTTGAACAGAGAGTCTGGGATCAGAGGCTTGAGGAGGAAGTGGAATCAGCAGGGCGTGAGCACGCCAGCCGCCTTTTCTCCAAGAACCCTGGACCCAAACCAAGACCATGGTGCTCCAACAACACAGCCCCCCCTTCCTGCCACCCAGAAATGGGGAGACATGGAGGGGCTCATCCAGGCAGGAGACCCCAGCCTGGCTTCACTCCCCCTGCCTGCTTTCTGGAGGTGAGGGCCCACACGGCTGTCACCCCAGGCTGGCTTACACGCCAGAACTCCTTTGTGATCCCCCCTCAAATAGCAATCCCCAACCTCTCTGCCTTCAGTCCAGTTTCTCCGTGGCCTCAACCTTGGGTGGTGTTGTCTCAGCTGTTGAGAGCTGGGCTCCATGGGGCTGGGACTGAGGAGATTAGAGTTTGTTTGGTTTCTGTGTCCAAGGGCTTTGGGCCTCAGCCACAGCAACTCTCCTCCTCAATAGGCTCTGAATTAACACCAGGGCCCCCAAACCTCTGCGTGCTGGTTTGCAAGAGGCTTTTTATGTCTCCTCTGCAGTCCCTCACCCCACATACCTCCCCCAGACTCTCAGGAGAGGCGAGGGGGACATATACTCACTGCAGGATATATCCCCTGCAGGAAGAGCAATGGACTAGGGGTCAGGAGACATGGGTTCTAGTCCCGGGCCTATCGGGCTTGGCTCTCCCACCAGCTCCTTCAGCCAAGAGCTCTTCGGTGCCGACTGCGTGCTAGGCTGCTTGTAAGCACTCTACGTTGTACAGTTTCTCATTTCGACCGATCAGCAGTCCACTCAGGTGGGGGCTATCTTTATCCCCATTTTGTGAATGAGGAAAAGGAATTTCAGAGGGCACTATGCTTGTTCGTGCTAAGTGGGAAAAACCAAGGAGCCAGGATTGGCTATTTGAAAGCTACTTTAATTGCAAGTGAAATCGAAGACTGGCAAAAAAGCCTGGGTTTGCATCTCCCTGCCACATGGGTTCCTTTATTTGTTCTTTATTTGTTTTAGGAATGGTTTGGAGAGGGAGGAGGGGGCAGGTGGCCTGGCGGGCATATGGGGGTTGACGAGGGGGTCATGGTCAGGAGACAGAGCGCTGTAGGTGTGAGGACACCAGACTGAGAGCCTTGGGTCTCCTACAGAGACCACAGGGATGGGCCTCATGCTGCCTCCCCAGCGTCCTCCCCAGCTGGTCCCCGGATGAGCCTGGGGACCTCAGACACACTACGGGGGCCTCAAGCTCCCGACTGTAAAATGTACAATTCAGGGGCCACGTCGGAGGGTCTCTAAAGGCAGTTCCAGCATTGACACTCCATAGTTAAGAAAGAGGATGGCTGCAAATCAAACCCACAATGAGATTTATCACCTTATGCCCATCAAGATGGCTACTACGAAGATACCCCAGAAAGCAACAAGTGTCGGCAAGGGCGTGGAGACACCTGGACCCTTGTACACTATTGGTGGGGCCATAGAACGCTCCATTGCCTATGGAAAACAGTAGGGAGGGTCCCCCCAAAACTAAAAATAGAACTACCATATGAGCTAGCAATCTCACTGCTGGGTATATATCCCAAAGAAGCAAAAGCAGAGTCTTGAAGAGATATTTGCTCACCCACGTTCCTAGCAGCATTACTCACAATGGCCGAGAGGTATAAGCAACCGAGGTGTCCACCGATGGATGAATGGACACACGAAAGGTGTATACGTCCAATGGAATGGTATTCATCCTTCAAAAGGAAGGACATTCTGACCTGTGCTACGACATGGATAAACCTTAAGGACAAAAGAAGCCAGTCACGAGAAGACAAATACTGTATGATTCCACTTATATAAAGTATCTAAAGTCGTCAAATTCATAGAAATAAAAAGTAGAATGGTCGGTTGCCAGGGGCTGGAAGGGGATTTAGTGCTTAGAGTTTCAGTTTTGCAAGATGAAAATTTTCAGAGCTGTTGCACAACAATGTAATATAACAACTACCAAACTGTACATTTAAAAATGGGTAAGGTGATACATTTTGTTACGTGTTTTTTTAACATAATAATAATAATAATAATAATAATAATACAAGATGAGCAAGGAGTATCAGAGGGGGCCAGGGCTAGGGCCAGAGACCTGGGGAGGCTGGACACCAGGAGGGCCTATAAGGTAAGGATTTCTCTTTTCCTGTCAGAAAAAGAGAAATGCATTTTGTTTGTGTGCGTGTGTGGTGGGGAGAAGTCCATACCAGGACTCTGGGGGAAAGGCGCCTCTCCTTAGGCCTAGAGCACACGCTTACCTGAGCTCCTGGTCTGGCCCCTCACAGGCGGAGGGCTTAGGACTCTCTTTAGGGGAGCCCCTCTCTAAGACTAAGGATGGGAAAGAGTCCCCCCTGCCCTGCTCCCTCTTTCCCAGCAAGTTGCCGAGCTTGGAGGTACCCGCAGGAAGAGGCAGGCCCTCGCAAACGCTGGAAGGAGGCGAACCCCTTGTCACTCCCGAGGTGCCCCGAGAGAAGGCAGCCCCAGCGAGCCCCATCCAGCCTGGAGGAACTCGGGCACTGTTACTCTCGGACACGGCTGGTGCCTACCACTGGGGCTCCAGTTCCCTGCAGGCCCGGCCACACGGGGCTGTGCCTCATCCTTTCTCCCCTAAACCAGCTCCAAGGAGGGGAAGACTTCCCCTCAGCTCCCCTCCCCTCATGAGGGTGGCTGACTGGGGGCTTTCAAAGCTTCTCTCAGAGCACAGCCTCATATGCCCTCCTCACTGCAGACCATCTGCCCCTCCCTTGGCTCGGCATAGGTAATGTATATGGGCTCCCGGAGTCAAGGAGCCTGGAAAGAGATACGTTAAGTGTATGCATGGAATACTGTCTAAATTGTTTGTAAGGAACATTGTTTGTCTTTGTGATTATTTAAGAAAAAGAATGTAGGAAGCGCAGCTAAGCCCCTCTCAGCACTCCCAGGGCCCTCTGCCTCCCAGCACACACGTTAGCAGGACCAAGAAGGTATAGGGTTTCAGAGGTGATGAGCTGAGAGACAGACAGGCAAGGGGAGCAAGCCACCACAGTACCAGCCCCTGTGCAGAAGTCTTCCCAGCCCACACAGAATTCAGCCTGGGATCTCACACCACCTGACCAGCAATCCCAGCAACGCCCTGAGCCGGCACATGGGTCAGAGTAGCCAATTCCTACACACATACTTTCTTCACCCACAGAACCTTCTCAAAGAGGCAGCTCAGGCGGTGTCTCTTTCTTCCTTTGGCCTAATTCAGGCCCATCCTGTTCATCCTGGCTGGGAGTGCCCGCCTGCCCCCGAAGTCAGACCTGTCAGCCAAGCCTGCACCCACGCCTTCCTGCTCTGCTGGGGATAAAAAAGGGAAGCACTGCCCCACTTGGCAGGGGGAGGGCGTCCACAGACAGCACTGCTTTTTAGAAATGCAGCTCCTCTCCCCTGTCTTTCTCCGTCCTTGACACGGGCTGCGGTTGGGGGCTCATTGGGCTCTGTTATCCCGGGAGGTGAGAAATGAGACTGTTCCCCCCACACCCCAAAATCATCCTGATTCAAAGCGATCACCCTAAATCTCGTACCTCAGCGGCCTAGCCGGTACCTCTCCCCCGTCCTTCCCTCTTGCCTCTTCCATCCCTTACCTCCTCCAGCCTCATATACTGACTCCTGCCTGCTTTCGAGTATTCTGCCCTGAGCTCTCCTCCCCCACCCCTCCCCGCCCCCAGACGGTAGAAGCAGGGAGGAAAGTCACAGCCAGGAAAAGTTGGAATCAAGACATTAAGAAGATGAAAATCCCTAGAGGTAAGCTCTGAGCCCCAGGCTGTGGGAGGACCCCAGAGGCTGGGCTGGAGTTGAGCTTTCGGGGTGAGGACTGAGTCCGATCACCTGTCTGAGGCTTTCCCCCTCTGCAGGCATCCCAGGTGTCCAAGGAGGAGGGCCTCAGGGCAGCGCCTGGGTATTCAGGGCTGTACAAAGTGTGAGAAAGGAAGTGGTCAAGGAGGACGGGATCCGAGAGTCCCCCCCCAGGAGGGCTGGCAGCCCTGGGAGCAGGCCAGCCAGGGAGGATGCCTCTTTCCCCTCCCCTCCACTTTCATCTTGGTAGACTCTTCCATATACACAGCAGGGCGGAGAAGCTGGAGGAGGAGATATTTGGGCGAGGGGGTTGTCTCCTTTCCTTGGGATCCTCAGCAAGTGAGTAGTGAGTTAAAATAATACCTGTCTTAACACAGTTGGCAATTCCAGGAAAGGTTGGTCCACTACCTCCTATCTCCCCTATCCCTCAAAAGGCTGACAGCAAAGGCGAATGACTTCGGGGGCAGGCGGGCACTCCCAGCCAGGATGCAACGGCCTAGGACCAGACTTGGGGGGCGGGGCCCGGAGCACCTGTGGTAGATCCATATCCAACCATATTCAACCCCCTCCAGTCCCAACATGGGGCCCAATCCTGCTTTCCTTCCTAAATATCACGGGAACTTGCAGCCACGGTGGGACTTTGGAGCAGATGGCTGTCCCTTTATCCTTTTTCTACTTTTGGCCAGTACACCAGCCCCTTATCTCACTGCTGAGGCTGGCTGTGCACGTTGACTGGGCGAGAGGGCAGATAAGAGGCAACAGAAATGACCTTCCAGAAAGAGACTGAGTCTTCTGCAGTAGTAGGGAAAGATGGGTTGGGGGGGGGAGACATCCGCACCAACTCGGACTTCTGTTCATTTGCTCTGAGATGCTGGGGACACTCTATAGCCATCTCCTCCAGATGGCCCCAGTCTTTTAGGCACTCCCAGATTCTGTCCTACTGAAGGCCAGCTCAGCTTATGAAGGGAGGATGCAAGTGTGAAGCCCTAGAAATCATCCTGCTCTTCTTGAATCTGAGATTGTCAGCCACCCCTCCCCCGGCCCCCCGGCCTTTGCTTCCCTGGATGTGGAATCAGAATCTCCCTGTAGTCCCATGTCCTGGTCTTTCTGCACCCTCCTCCTACCCTGATATCTCTGTAGCCATCTGCAGGGCCTGCTTCAACCCAGCTGTGGCAGGAAGGTTGGGGGAGGGGGACAAGGACAAACCAACCATTGTCATCCACATCCAATGGACCCTAGCTCTGGGGTGAGCCTAAGTGCCACACTCAGGGCAATTGCTGGTCCTCTGTGGGCATGTTGGGCAGGCTCCAAAGGTCCCTACCAATGTCTCAGGCTCATGGGTGCGGGGTGGGGGTGGGGCAAGATGTCAGAAGCCTCTTCCAGCTCTGGAATTCTCTGAGTATGTGGGAAAGGGGTGGGGGTGGGGGACTGCTAAGGACCTTTGTTCTTGTCCACTTTAGAATATAACTCCAATTGTTCCAGATTCTGATCCACCCTGTTCTTCAAGGGAAGACACAGAGAGCAGACTCCTGCCTAAGTCTTTAACCAACTGGTGAACCATGGACATGGTGTAGGCCATAGAGGTTAACGGCACGGACTCTGAGTCAAGATGACCAGGGACAAGTTACCTAATCCCTCTAAGCCGAAGGTTCCCTATAGACAAAATGGAGAGGATTACGGTTTCCACCTCATGGGCCCACCTCCAGAAGGGCCCAACAAGTGCTCCCTATTACTGTTATTAGTATCCAGAAAATAAAACAACTGGAACGTGGCTCTATACCTCTTTGTAAGTACCAAACCAGAACCCAAAAACTCTTAAGAATGAGAATCAAGGCCACAGCGAAGAGATGGAAGAGTCTTATTTCTCCTCCTGCCACTAGGCCCCCTCACGGCCCTAGGAGGTGAAGCAGCCACTAGGGGGAGGAGTCCAAAGCCTCCTTCCCAGCTCCAGGCTGGCTTCCCAACCTCCATGAGGAACAACCCTGAAGACAGTAGGGTAGGGGAGAGGGAAGGCAGTATGAGGCGCTTTGGCATGACATAAACACCATCCTCATTAGCAACAAGCTTCTCCTAAGGGCTCAAGTCAAAGTGGTCCAGGTGGACACTGTTGATGGAACCACCTAGAACTGACCACCCTCAGTTCCCTGGGACACTGGCCTAGTAACCTCCACCCACCAGCAGGCCTCTCTGCATCACTGCATGTATCCTTTGTAGGGCTGGCCTGGCACCGGGGAGGGGATGCTGAGTTCCATGTCCTCCTGGGAGATTTCATGGTTAGGGACAGACTGGGAGGTCCCCAGGGCCAAGGCCAGATCTCCTCTGGTCTTTGTATTTCTCCAAGTACCTAGGACAGAGCTCAGCACACAGCAGGAATTTGATACCTGCTAACGATTAACTTTGATAAACCTAGCGCCTCCGGGGTAACTCCACTGGGCTTGTCTTCCTGCACTTCAAAACCTTTTCCCAGGAAACAAGACTGGGACCTCTTGGACCTGAAGGTTCTGGGTGAGTCCTAACGTGCAGTACGTTACATAGCACATCCCTGGCTCTCAGCTTCCACGTCCTGCCAATTCCCAACCTTAACGCTACCCAGTAGCTCCACAAGCAGCCCTCTTTGCCCAGGGCAAGTTCATGAAATACAGGTAAGAAGCAAAGAGGAGACAGAGTTCTGCCCAGGCCTGGTTACATTCTGTCCCCATTTACACCCCATAGTTTGCACTTCCAGGTCTTGCCATGCCAATGCCCCACCCCACTTCCTGCCCAAATCATGCATCAGATAGCATGTACCCACCTCCGTTCCCCAAGGAGATCGTGCCAAGGTTCCAGGCAGATAAGCAACAGAGAATGCCTTTAAGAACCTTCCCACTTAATTTGAGACCCTCTTGGCAGCCGAACAAATTCCTGCCCAGCAGGGGGATGGAGGGGAGGCCTGAAACTGAGCTTTCTATTGTGGGTATCCTTCAAACCCCAAGTGAAGGGAAAAGAAAGCATAAAGAGGAGTCCCATCTAAGTGTCTCCCCTACAGAGCTGGACTCAAGAGGAACGCCCAGGAGGGATGGCAGGCAAATACCTCGTTCCATCTCTCCTCCTCCAAGCCTGAGCTCTGGAACAGATTCTGCTTCTGTTAAGCAATGCTGCCCTGACCACCTCCTCAGGGCTACTGGGCTTCCTCGAGGCTTCCATTGAAAGTAACTAGACCCAGAAGAAGTCGAGGACGTGATCCAAAGGGAAACGGTTCTAGGAAACGGCAGCTGCTTCTCACAGGGAGGTGGAGAGAAAGCTCCAAGAGTCGGTTTCGCGGGAGGAAAAGGTAGCCCCGGGCTCATGGTCAAGAGCGGCCCTCCCCAGGTCCTACCTGCACGATGTCCAGCACCATGCCAGCAGCCACAGTCCCAAAGCCTGCCAGGAGGAAGGGGAACAGCACTTGCAGCCCGATGGAAAAGGAGGTCTCCTTGAGCGGGGAGGGCGGTGCGGGCCCCCGGTCCGTGCTGACGTCATCACTTTCATTGCTCTGACTCCCGTTCTCCAGCAGGGCGTCCTCCTCCCGGACCCCCTTGGCATTGGCCCGGGACTCAATCACCACCACCTCCACCCCGGCCCCATCAGGCCCCAGGAACTCTGAGGTCCCGGCCAAGGGCTCTCGCCCGGGGCCATCTGAAGAGCAGGGCGAGGGAGTAGGGCCAGTCCCGTTGAGCTGGTGGGCGTCCTTCGGCTCTGGCTTAGAGGACATGACGGGAAGGGAGGAGGGGAAGGGGAACTTTCCTTTCTCTCTCCCTCTCTTTTTTTCTTCTTGCTTTCTCTCTCTCCCTCTCTAAGTCGGGAAAGCACTTAGTCTTGGGGTGAACCCAGGCTTGGGCGCCGCGGGACCTCTTCCCCCGGCTCTCCGGCCCTACCAGGCGCAGCAAACGCTGGTCCCCCGACAGGCAGCCCCATCAAGCACTGAAGCCATGAGCTGGAGGGAAGCTAGAGACTCCCCACCAGACTCCGCAGCCAGCCACTAGGCGAGCAGAGGCCTGACTCCGGCCGGCCAGCGCGGGGCCGGCGGGAAGTGTATCTGGCCTCTTAATCTTCTTTGGTTCTGAGCAGCAGGGTCCTCAGAGCAGGGGGCATCCAGAGTAGAAGAGCCCAGCCGAGTCCGGGGCGCCCTCTGAGGTGGCCCTTCTTTCATGAAAAGTAGCCTGAGTTCAAATCCTGCAGAAGGCAGCCTTGGCCTAGGGCTGCCGCTCGGGCCCGTGCCCCTGGCTGGGCTCCTTCAGCTTCCCACAGCTCCTCCGGCTCCGCTCGTCCTGGCGCACTGTCTGCTGTCCTTCCCCTTTCCTCCAGAGATTTCCTTCCTTCCTGGGAAGACCTTGTCCCGCCCCAAATCCCTGGTCCTTCAAGTCACGAGAATCTGTGTGGAACACCTGATGTGGGAAGGAAGAAGACAAAAAGGAGAATGTTATGACATGGCCAAGGACAGCTCATACCGGGACAACTTTCCCACAAGGCAGGCATAAAGGGTTTGCTCGTTTCCTCCGTCTTTTCACTACCCATTCCTGCCCTGTGACCTCCGGAGGCCCAGCAGGCGCGACCCCTGCCGTCCTCCCACCCGGCAGCCCACCGCCCCACAGGGATCACCGCGGTAGTCAACAGCCGTGAGCTGGGGCCAGCCTGGGGATTGGGGCTGTGTGGCGCAGGAGACCTTGACATCGTCTTCTCAGTGACCAGGGGTGGACAGGGATGTCCTGGGGGAGATCCCTTCTCGAACGCTCATTAAAAACCCAGGGTTATTTAAGTGTGGTCTCCCAGTGGGGTCAGTTACAAATTCAGTCACAAGCTCCCTGCCACAAAGCACAGACACTCCGCTGCAGAAAGTGATTGTTTATAGTCACAAGACAGCTTGGCAAGACAAATAAACTGGGAGAATCTGATCATTAAATGCAAGTCTCCAGACCCACAAACGCCCTAGCCCCCGAGAGGGGAAACAAAACAAAACAAAACAAAACTAGAAGGACTCCCTGGGCCATGGGGCAAGGCTGCCAGACCAAGGCCAAGAGCCAGAGGCCTACCCACTCCTGCCCTTGAGAGTGAGCAGTGTTACAAAAAGCTCAGACGCTGACTGGGATCCAGGCTTCTGTCTCTACTTCTCTCCCCCTGCTCCTGGCCCTGTGGGTTTTTCAGATAGGACAAGAGAGTTATCTCAGTTTGAAGGGGAAGAGGGTAAAACTATTGGTTATTATGCGAACACTGCAGCTCCCTAGGTTCACCCTGTTCCCCAGGGTTACTGAGAGTTGGATATAGTGGAATTCTAAAAAGCAAAAACAAAAAACAAAAGCAGCAACTAAAAAAAAAAAAAAAAAAAAGTAAAGCAAAGCAAAACAAAATACAAAGCAGCATAAGCCAAAATGCACTTGCTCCCAAATGCAAACGTCTAGCAGCAACAGCCCTGCTTTTCTTGTTTAAGGAATCCCCAGGCCCTGACCTCACTCTATCCCATTTCACCAAAACAGTTCTTACAAGGAAAAATAAATTTAAGGAGAATTTCCCTAGGTAAGATGACCAAGGACTTAAGTATTCCAGACACACACAATTAGTCAACTCCAGTTTGGGAAAAGGTGATTCAGACTCCAGTAACTGACCCATGGGAACTGTTTTCTCTTTCTATGGGCTCAAGTCACACATCCAGATTCCCTTTTCCAATCTCCTTAAACACAGTCCTGTGGTTCTCTCAAAGACCCTCACTAGAGATCCAGAAATTGCCCTCAGGGCAGGAGAGAGTCCACTGCCCCTATGCCAGCAGTGTGTGCTAGAACTTGACCCTCCCTCCTCCTCCTGTCTTCCTGGCAGGCTACCTAAACTGAAGGGGGGCTCCCAGGAAGAGAAGCCAGTCCCTCACCCCACTCCTTCCACTAAAGAGACTTCGGACGGGCCTAAGGCCCTCGGATGAAAGAAGCAAAAGTGAACCAGGATACCCTGAGGAGGGAACAAAAAAGACCCGTTTTAGTATCTGCAAACCCAGGGAGGGGGAGAAGAAACTGGGTGGCCTCCCCCGCCTCTCCCGCATTCAGACTCAGCAAATGCGCTGCGCGCCAGGGCTCCCGCCCTCCGCCACCCACCGCCCCAGACCCACCAGGACTGACCTGCCTCTCGCTTGGGAGGAAGGGGGGCGCCTGGCGAGTGGCAGCAGGGACCCGTGGTCTCGGGGGGTGCAGGGTTCCCCCTCTTCTCATCACTCCTCCTCGGCAGTCCTCCTCGGCCCCCGGCGTGCCCCCCTCCCCCGCACCCCCGGCCAAGGCGAGCGTCCAGCCGCGACACCCGGCTCGCTACATTTCGCCTCTGCGTTACAGCGAGGCCGCCGCTCCGCTTCCACGAGGGGTAGGTGACCGGGGAGGGCAGGATATACCGCCTCGGGCCCGGGCGGGGGGGACCCGGACGGGGGGAACGCGGGGCTGAACTTACTCGCCCCCAATCGCTTCTTGCCCGCGGACTTGGGCCCGACTGGTTGGCTGCTAGTGGCAAACGTGATCTGGGGCAGACTGGGTGGCACCCCCCCATCAAAAATAGGTTCGGGATGGACAACGGCAGCGGCCAATCGGGGGCCGGGCGGGGGGCGGGCTCAGCCTCGGCCCGGCCCCTTTCCTTCGCTTTGTGCCCGGGAGGCGGGGCGCCGGCGAAACGCAGTGCGAGGAGTGACGGGAGCTGCGGGCCGGCAGCCGGTGCTGCGAGCTCGCGGGTCCCCTCGCCCGGCGGCCGGCGACCCGAGGTTCCCGCTGCCCGGCGCTCGCGGCGCAGGGCCACCTCCTCCGGGGCCGCCCCGCCGCGCCGGGAGCCCCCCTCGCCCTTCCAAGGCGTGTGCGCCTGTGCGCGTTTCCTCGCGCATCTTGAGTGTTTCCTCCAGCCTGTGGCCTTCGGGAAGACCGGGAAGCGCCGGTGCGGAGCCCCCCACCTCTGACCCCGCGGGCTCAAGCAGCCATCCCCGTGCTCCTTCCCGCGCTCGGCACCCGGAGAGAACCGTCCCCACCTCGTTCTTGGACACAGCCCCTCTCTTGTTGGCTCGGCACCTCGCGCTGCCTCCGGATCCCGCGTTCCTCTAAGCAAATGGCTCAGCCCTGACGGAACCGGCCTTAATAACGTCCCAGTTTTGGAAGGGGTGGGGATGGGCGGGCGGGAGGGAAAAGAGGTCAGACTCGCGCCTGGGGTCCCACGGGCACCACCTGAGGGAGGGGCGGGGGTGGGGGGGAGCCTGGCTTCCTCTGACCCACTGATCTTGGTGGCAGCATAGGGGAGAGAAGTCTCCATCCCGGGCTAAACGAAATCCAACTTTCCCTGACGCACCTTGTGGGATCAAAGAGGGGTGTTCCCATCTCGCCTTTTGCCACTTCCTCCCTGGGGTATCTCCACCTCTCCAACGCAAGCTCAGTACCAGCTCTCTTTGGGATGTTTTTGTGCAGGGGGTGTGACCTACCCCAGAAGGGAACTGCCACCCCCCAGGTTTTCCCCTCTTGTCAATGGAACCTGTGACCAGTGGTTCCTTCCTGCCCTTTTCCACGGGAAAAGTGGCTCAGGGGGCATTCTAGGTGACTCCAGACGCCTGGATGGGTTTTGGAGCAGAGATGGGCCTGGAGAGAGGAGAACACAGTACTGTTGGCTGCCCTTTCCTCTCTCGGACACACACGAACACACACACAGCAACCTAAGCAGGTAATTCCTTTGGACGGGGTGACAAACATGAGCAACCCGGCCCCCCCCCCCCCACTCTAGTACTTAGGATTATTTCAGTTTAGCTGCTAGGACATTTGCATCAAGGGTCTGCAGTGTCACAGGATCTCTAGAGGAAATGTCAGTGTATTAGAACTCCAATTTTGGGGGCGCCTGGGTGGCCCAGTAGGTTAAAAGTCTGCCTTCAGCTCAGGTCATGATCCCAGGGTCCTGGGATAGAGACCCTCGCAGGCTCCCTGCTCAGTGGGGAGTTTTCTTCTCCCTGTCCCTCTGCCCCTCCCCCTGCTCCTGCTCTCTTTCTCTCAAATAAAAAAAATAAAATCTTTAAAAAAAAAAAGAACCCCAATTTTGGCTTCAAACCCTGGGTCTCTTTGCCTGGAGACAGAAGTAGCTGCTAGACTAGGAAACAGTGGGCTCTATCCAAAAGGATCCGTTTTTGAATAGGGGGTGTAGGGTTAGGTGGGAAATTAAGGCTGATGTATCTGGGGACTTTTCAATCAGGGGCTGGAGACAATTCCTATCCTGTTCCGTTCAACAGTCTTCTCTGCTGCTTTAAATCGGTGCCACAGCTCAGCTGCCTATGCAAAATCTTGAGCTCCCCCTATTCCCTCCCCACTTTCCATTTTTTGTCCACCTGAAAACAGTTCGCTTCTCCTGTGGGTTTTGTTGTTGTTTTTAATCAAAGTATACCAGACATATGTGAAAATGCACAAAGCCTAAGTGTACAAGTCAACAAATTATGACACAGTCTACATACCCATATAACTGCGACCCAAATCAAGAATTAAATCGTTACTGGAATCCCAGAAGCCCTCCTCATTTTCCTTCCCAGCCACTACCCCACCCTCCTTACCAAAGGTAACCTCTAACACCATAGAATAGTTTTGCCTGGTTTTGAACTTTATATAAATGAAACCATTTGTGTAGGTATCATTTTTTTTTTTAAGATTTTATTTATTTGCGAGAGAGAGAATGAGAGAGAGCACATGAGAGGGGGGAGGGTCAGAGGGAGAAGCAGACTCCCTGCTGAGCAGGGAGCCCGATGCGGGACTCGATCCAGGGACTCAATCCAGGGACTCCAGGATCATGACCTGAGCCGAAGGCAGTTGCTTAACCAACTGAGCCACCCAGGCGCCCTGTGTAGGTATCATTTTGTGTCTGGATTCTCTCAATATTATATTTGTGAAATTCATGCAAATCACATTGTGGTAGCCGTGGCTCATTAATTTGCATTGGTTTACTGTATGGCATTAAATGAACGTACTATAATTTGTTTATCTGTTATTTTGTGGTTTTTTTTTTTTGTTTGCTTTTTAAGTAGGCTCCATGCTTGTGGAGCCCAGCGCCGGGCTTGAACTCACGACCCTGAGTTCAAGACCTGAGCTGAGATCAATAGTCAGATGCTTAACCGACTGAGCCACCGAGGTGCCCCTGTTATTCTGTTGATGGACATTGGAGTTGTTCCCAGTTTGGAGTTATTATGAATAACGCTGCTATAACAATTTTGTTCGTGTCCTTTGGGTACATTTCTGTTCATATTTCTGTTGGATACATACCTAGGAACAGAATTACTAGGTCATAGAGTAATTCTATGTTTAGTGTTAGTAAATGCTCCTAAATAATTTTTTCAACTGCTCATATTAATTACACACCTGCCAGCATGTCTTAGAGTTCCAGTTACTTCACATTTTCAGCAACACTTTGTTTAGTCAATCTAAATTTAAAAATTGTAGCCATTCAGGCGGGTATAGAGTGGCATCTCATTGCGGTTTAGGTTTACATTTCCCTGATAGCCAATGGGGTTAATTAAGCACCTTTTCATATCCTTTGTCATTTGGATATCTGTTCAAGTATTTTGTCCATTTTTGGGGGTCCATTTTGTATTTGGCTTTCTGCCTTACTGCTTTGTAGGAGTTCTTTAAATATTTCAAATATGAGTCCTTTGTTGGTTTTAGGTATTGCAAGTATTTCTATGAGTATATAAATACAGAAGACTTTGGTTTTGGGGTCTTTTGAAGCCCCAGGACCACTGGGACAAAACTGTGAGCTCTGGGTCCATTTTGATCACTCGTGTATTCTCGGTTCCTGGCCCTTAGTAGGACTCAGAAAATACATTGAATGAGTAATGGATGAGATAGATAAGACTCATCCAGGTAGTTTGCCCTGTGTTGTGCTGATCCCTAGGGTCAGACATCGAGAAGGACTGGAGGGAGCAGATTTCCTTCCAGCCCAGCCAGCTGTGACCTTGGGAAGGGGAAGACACCCAGCCCTTCCCTACTAAAAGAGCAGAAATAGCTACAATCTGTGAAGAGAGAAGCACGGATGTAGGAAGTGGAGGTCACAGATGAAAAGACAGGAACTAGCAGCAGGTAGCGAGCCAGCCAGATGCTTTAAAAGGAGGGACTCAGCTGGGGGTGGACGCTCAGAGACCCTCAAGGAGACGGTGAGCATCACAGCAGACAAGAACCTCCGAAGTTCACATGGGCCTCCTACTGCCTCAAGACGGGCCCACTCCTAAAGCTTGTTAGCCTAGAGAGCTCTCCTACACTTAGACACACTTTTCCC
This sequence comes from Neomonachus schauinslandi, assembly GCF_002201575.2. Taxonomy (NCBI): domain Eukaryota; kingdom Metazoa; phylum Chordata; class Mammalia; order Carnivora; family Phocidae; genus Neomonachus; species Neomonachus schauinslandi. The sequence goes on along the minus strand of NC_058408.1, from coordinate 24,636,063 downwards.
TCTCTGAAGGTGCTGCCTCGAGACTTTGGTTGCCAGGTCTCATTCCCACCTCCCCGAGGGGAGCTCTTTTTTTCAGATCTGGGCTTGACTTCCTCATGGTCTGTAATGTCCATCCTGAAGATGGAAGATGATTATGTCACTGCCAGTCCCTTCTCCAGGAAGTCTTTCTCCAGGCCTGTGGCGTTCTATAGCACTTCTCTGTCACTGTCTTTCTCCCCAGTGTCCTCTCTTTTCTTCCTTCGGGCACAGCAGACACCAGGTCAGCTCAGAAGTCTCTATAGGAGAGGGATTTCTCCCTTGCAACACTCTAACACACTCCCAGCATCCCTCTCCCCGGTCCCTAGAAGACAGTGAGGCTAGTGGTGGCTTCAGAATTTTCTATATAGGAGGACTTTGGGGTAGAAGACTGGTGGGAGAGGAGCTAGATGGTGTGTCATGAAGTGGTGTTTGTATAGCAACCACAGTATTTTCACTTAGAATATGAGATTTTTCGGTGGGGGTGAAGGATTTGGGGGAAGGGGGAGGTGTTGCTCACCGACAGGGGCCTGTGGAGGAGCCTGTGAAGGAACCATCTCTGTGGGGCAGCCTGCTGCAGTCTTGCTTGGTACTTTTCCTAATAGGGGTTCAAAGCCGGCGTTGGTGGTATAGTGGTGAGCATAGCTGCCTTCCTAATAGGGGTTCATTTAGCTTCAATCCTGAGGTCCTCCATGGCCCGCGGCCTTCCTTCAGGGACAACTGAAGTCCACTAATGGCTTCTCCATGGACTACCTGGATACTCATCCTGAAACATCATGAAATTCCAGAGCCCTGTACATCCTGGATCCCCCAACCAGCATGTTATAGTCACAAGACTAGCCTGACATGGCTGGAAACTTTTCTGTCTTTTGTTTCTGCTGGGGAAGGGGTACCCCCTCCCATTTTTCCCCTTGCCCATAACCCCTCCCCTGCTATCTCCCTCCCAAAGGTCAACTTCTTTCCTGCTGCCCAGAGCTGAGGTGATATCCCCTTCCGGCTTCATTCAGTTCTAGGAGGATGTAGTGATGGGGGTGGGATAGGGAAGTGTGGCCATCTGTGCTCAGGGTTGGTTGTTCTCACCACTGCCTTTGCTTCCCTATAACTGAGCTGCCCTTTCCCAAAGTGGCCTGGATACTCTCTCTGGATTCCTTTGGGCGGGAAGGTTCCAACTATTTCGAAGCTGCAGTTCTGAAATCACTGGATATCACTGGAAAGCCCCAGGGGCAAGCAACACTGTCTGGTGAACTATAACTGGGGATACAGTAGTAATCTTTGAGAGGAAGTGTGCAGAGTGGCACGTGCCCCAGTTTTGTAACCACATGGGTTTGAATCCATGCTCAGCCACATATTAGGCGTGTGACCTTGGCTAAGCTCCTTTATGTCTCCGAGCCATACCTATAAAATGGAGACACTACTCTCTTTTTCAGAGATGCTGTGAGGATTAGTGATAATACAGCATTTGGAACACTTCCTGCACATAGTAAGAATATTATGATTCCACCAAAGAGGAAGAGGCACCATCAAGGATTAGGCACATGGAAGGGGCAGGTCAGACTCTCTCTGGGACGCACACTGAAGTCTAGCCTTTGCAGACTCTGAGGGCACTCCTCATTGGGAAGGGTTAAAGATGGACAATTTTCAGCCTCGTGGATGCCGGTGGGGAGCTGGTCTCAGGGCAGCAACCCTACAGTAGGTTATCAGCCAGATATGGGTAATCTTTATCTTTCCAGAGCCAGGATGCAAGAGGATCCTAATTTGCAAACCAGGTTATCGTTTTAAACCGCCCTCCGTGTTTACTGTTCTTTAATTATCCAATAGCCCAGTGTTTCCTAAACTGGCCTGGTCATAGGAATCACCTGTGGGCACTTCTTTTAAAATGGATTTCCAGGCCTCTCTTCTGGAAATACTGTTTCCAGAATCTGGTGCCAGGCCAGGAAATCCACCCTTTTAATTGGTGCCCCAGATGACTCCCGTGATCTGTCCAGTTTGGGGAATGGTGCCCCAGCCTGGTGGTTTTTAACCACGACTGCATATTAGAACCTCCTGGGAAGTGTTAACAAAAATATACCTTTGTCGGGGTGCCTGGGTGGCTCAGTTGGTTAAGCGACAGCCTTCGGGTCAGGTCATGGTCTCAGGGTCCTGGGATTGAGCCCCGCATCGGGCTCCCTGCTCAGCGGGAGGCCTGCTTCTCTCTCTCCCCCTGCTTGTGTTCCCTCTCTCGCTGTGTCTCTCTCTGTTAAATAAATAAATAAAATCTTTAATATATATATATATACCTTTGTCATAGGAGGAAACACTGAGCTTTGTCTGGGAAGGCTCTGGAAGTCTTCAAAGACATGGAGATGCTTCAGTTGAATCTTCCTATGTGGATTTATCTATTAACTCACTTAATCCTAATAATTACGCTATGAAGTAGGCTGTTACAACACAATAGGTCAAAAACAAGTCCATGGATTGGAGAAAGGTAGGTATATTGAAAAGTTATCTAGGTTAGTCATTAGGGAAATGCAAATCAAAATCACAGTGCAATACTACATCACGCTCCCTCGGTTGGTCATTAAAAAAAAAAAAAAAAAAGCAAAGCCCAGAAAATAAGCCTAGGTTGGCGAGGATGTGGAGAAATTGAACCCCTTGTATATTTGCTGGTGAGAATGTAAAAGAGTGCATCCACTGTAGAAACATTTTGTTGTTTCCTCAAAAAGTGAAGCATAGAATTACCATCTCCCTAGCAATTCCACCCCTAAGTCGATGCCCTAAAGAATTGGGAATAGAGAAAAGCATTCTAGCTGGAGCAAACAGTGAAATGGCAGGCAGGCCGGAGAGAATGTGGCATTTTTGGGGAACAGCAGGTTTTTCAATATGCAGGGGGATGCATGTTGGGGTGCAGAGGGAGAAGACAGTGTGGTACTTTGTGATGATATCAGTTACACAGCTTGAGACTTATCTTACTTGGACTTTTTGTTTGATGTGCTGGTTTTGTTTTCCCAAGTAGATTGCAAGGTCCTTGAGCATAGATACTTTATATTTTTAAATTTATACTGATTTTTAATGCCTTATATTTTAAAATTTCTGTGCTGTTGGCTGACACGTTCTAATTTTTAAAAAAGATTATTTTTTTTCTTTTTAAGAGTAGTTTTAGGTTTACAATAACATGAGAGAAAGGCACAGAGACTTCCCATATACCTCTTGCCCCCATAAACATAGCCTCACCGTTATCAATATCACTCACCAGAGTGGTACATTTCCTACCAAGGATGAATCAACATTGACATATTGTAATCCCCCAAAGTACATCATTTACCTTAAGGTTCCCTCTTGGTGCTGTACATTCTATGGGTTTGGACAAACGTACAATGGTATGTTTATCATTATAGTGTCATACGGAGTATTTTCACTGCCCTAACAATTCTTTGTGCTCTGCCTATTCCTAACACCGTCTCCCCACGACCACTGATCGGATTATTTTCCTGTCTCCATAGTTTTGCCTTTTCCAGAATGTCCTATAGTTGGAAACATACAGAGTGTAGCCTTTTCAGACTGCCTTCTTTTACTTAATAATACACATTTAAGCTTCCTCCATGTCTTTTCATGGCTTGATAGCTCGTTTGTTTTAGTGCTGAATACCCTTCCATTGTGTGGATGGACCCCAGTTTATCCATTCACCTAGTGAAGGACATCTTCCTTGCTTCCAAGTTTTGGCAATTGTGAAACAGGTCTTTGTGTAGATAAATGTTTTCAACTCTTTTGGGTAAATTCCAAGGAGTGCGATTGGTGGGTCCTATGGTAAGAGTTTTGTAAGGAACTGCCAAACTGCCTTCCAAAGCTGCCATATTATTCTGTATTCCCCCCAACAATGAAAGAGAGTTTCTGTTGCTCCATATCCTCACCAGCATTTGGTGATGTCAGTGTTCTGGATTTTGGCCATTCTAATAGGTATGTGGTGATATCTCATTGTTTTAATTTGCATTTCCCTGATGATGTATAATATGAAGCATCTTTTCATATGCTTATTTGCCATCTACATATCTTCTTTGGTGAGGTGTCTGTTAAGGTCCTTTGTTTTATTATTTATTTATTTTTAAAGATTTATTTATTTATTTGACAGAGAGAGAGCACAAGCTGGGTGAGCGGCAGGCAGAGGGAGAGGGAGAAGCAGACTCCCCAGTGAGCAGGGAGCCCGATGTGGGACTTGATCCCAGGACCCCAGGATCATGACCTGAGCCAAAGGCAGACGCTTAACCAACTGAGCCACCCAGGCACCCCAGGTCTTTTGTTTTAAACATTTTTTATTTAAATTCAATTAATTAACATATAATGTATTATTGTTTTCAGAGGTACAGGCCTGTGATTCAACAGCCTTGTATAATACCCAGTGCTCATTACATCACATGCCCTCCTTAATGTCCATCACCCAGTTACCCCATACCCCTACCCCCTCCCCTCCAGTCTGTTAAGGTCTTTGGCCCAATTTTTATTCAGGTTGTTTGTTTTCTTTTTGTTCTGTTTTAAGAGTTTTTTGGTATGTTTTGGATAGCAGTTCCTTATCAGATATGTCTTTTGACATTTTAACTTAAACTTACAAATTGAGTTCTTCCTCAATCAGACCCTCAGATAGTGAGTCTCATTCACTCTCACAGTGTCAATTTATGATGTTAGGTTGATAACTTCCAAATATCTTTGTCTTAGACTTTTCTTCTGAGCTCTAGATTTGGATGTCTCAGCACTTCCAGCTCATGATATCCAAAATGGAGCTTGTCATCTCCTAGATATCTGCTCCTTCTTCAGTAAATGAAGTCACCTCCCATTTGCTCATGTCAGCCACCGGGGAGTCATTCTTGATGCCTTCCTCTACCCAACCTCCCCACTACCCATCAATCACCAAGTGCCATCCATTGACTCCACCTCCTAAATACCTAAAAAAAAATTTTTTTTTAATTGAGGTAAAATTCACATATAAAAATGAGCCATTTTATTTTATTTTATTTTTTATTTATTTTTTTTTAAAGATTTTGTTTATTTATTTGAGACAGAATGAGAGACAGAGAGCATGAGAGGGAGGAGGGTCAGAGGGAGAAGCAGACTCCCTGCCAAGCAGGGAGCCCGATGCGGGACTCGATCCTGGGACTCCAGGATCATGACCTGAGCCGAAGGCAGTCGCTTAACCAACTGAGCCACCCAGGCGCCCAAAAATGAGCCATTTTAAAACATACAATCCATTGGCATTTAGTACACTCACAATGTTGTGCAACCATCAGCTTTATTTAGTTCCAGGACATTTTCATCACCCCAAAAGGAAACCTTTTACCCATTGAACATTTACTCCCCTCTCTGCCAGCTGTACTAGCCTGCTTTCTGTCTCTGTGGATTTCCCTATTGTGGACATTTCATATAAATGGAAACCACGCCACAGGTGACCTTTTGCGTCTAGCTTCTTTCATCCAGCGTGATGTTTACAATGTTCCTCCATGTCGTAGTGTGTGTTAGTATTTCATTCCTTTTTATGGCTGAAAAAAAGTTCATAGTATGGATATAACATATTTTGTTTATCTCATTCATTTGTTAATGGACATTTGGGTTGTTTCTACCTTTTGAATACTATGAAATAGTGATGCTATGAGCTATTGTGTACAAACTTTTGTTTGAGTACTTCTTTTCCGTTCTTCCGGGTACATATGTAGGAGTGGAATTGCTGGCTCATCTGGTAAGTCTACATTTCACTTTCTGAGGAAACAAGATAATGGAATCTATTAAAAACCCAGGGGTGGGTCTCCTGGCCGGCTCAGTCGACAGAGCATGCTATTCTTGATCTTGGGGTCGTGAATTCAAGCCCCACATTGGGTATAGAGATTACTTAAAAACAAAGTCTTAAAAAACAAAAAAAACAAAAACAAAACCCGGGGCGCCTGGGTCGCGCAGTCGGTCGAGAGTGTGACTCTTGGTTTTGGCTCAGGTCCTGATCTCAGGGTGGTGTGATGGAGCCCTGCTTCTGGCAACAGGCTTGGCTCGGGGTCTGCTTGAGATTCTCTCTCCTTCTGCCCCTCTCACTCATGCTCTCTCTCTCTCTCTCAAATAAATTTAAAAACAAAAACAAAAACAAAAACAAGGATGTTTCTGCCACTTGGGATTCAGTGCTGGTGCAGAGCACTGAATGTGTGTCACCCCACACACATATTCCTGAGACTAACACAGTTCAGGCCCCAGAGAAATACTTCTCTACAGAGCTTGCCTTATGTCTTCAGAAAAAAAAAGACACGGGAACACCCTGAAGATGGGTAGGTTCTGTCCCTGTGAACTTTTGAGACGCAACATGGCTTTGGAGTGCAGGGAGGAACTGAGCTGTCGAAGTGCTTAGCTAAGAGAAAAGAAAATTGACTTGTCAAATCCTTCCTCTTGATAGCATGACTGCAACGGATTCCTGCATGACATGTTCTTTCTCAGCAGTGCTGAGTGTCCATTTTCTTACTCCTCTTTGAGTTCCAATTTCTGGTTCTGGACGTAGTCATGAGCTAGTGTAGTATTTACAACATTGCACGTGGTGGCTGAGGAATATCTTTTGGTATTAAACACTTTATATTGTTCTTATATTTTTATATTTGTAGGTTTGGATGTTACATATATGAAGCATGATACTTATCCTTTTTATTGACAGCTACGTGGACACTGAACAGTAAAACTGCAAGTAGTTTCATTTTTATAGAATTATTTAGATTTAAATTTTCAAAAAAAAAAAATGAATGCAGACTTTGTGTCTTTCTACTATCCCCTCTGGGGGAGAATATTGGATTCAGAATGGCCAAGTTTTTAGCATCCCGGGTTCAACATCAAGGGACTCCGGGTTCAACACCAAGGGACTCCAGCCAGACTTTATTCCTTTCCTTTCCCAGCCTCTTTGCTTATGACTATTTTGTCTTCCTTCCAACCTCAGGGAGTGAGGTGTGAGTAAGAAGCTTGAGCCAAATCCCTGATGGGATGTAGGTTTATAGCAGGAGCTTTTTCAAGGTGGATTTGGGGAGTGGTAGATGGATGCAGGTAGGGGTGGAGGAAAGTTCCAGATTCATTGTCCCTTTCTGCCCAGAGTCTTAGAGCTCATGTTGTCCTGGTCTGGCCAGCACTCTCGGCCACTCTTTTCAGAAGCCTTCAAGGGCCACAGGGCTGGAAGGTCTGCATTCTTCGAACCGGGATTTGGAGCTGTTCCCTCTCAAGGGCCTTCTTTCCCACTCCAGAGTCTGGAAAGACTATCCTTTCTGGCACTAGAGGAGAGTGGTGAGACCCAGTGGGGACAACGTCCCCGCTCAGTCTTCTCCCAGTTATCCCATGGATTATTAGAGACCCAGCTGTCCCCAAACTCAGAGAAGGGAAAAAAGCTGAACCCAGAAGCTGGGGTGGGGGTGGTAAGGAATGTTGGCAGACAGAGGGAGAGGTGTGAATAGAGAGAGGTCAGCCAGGGGAACAGCGAGAGCTTGAGCTAAGAACCAAAGCCAATGGTAAAACAGACTTTGTCCTTGAGATCTCCTTGGATCGAAATGAATGAGCTACACATCAGAGGTTCTGGGGGCAGGCAGTGTGGTGCAATTGCAAACTTGGACTTGGGGATTTTTGACTGGCATTTGAATTCTGGGGCTGCCCTTTAAGAGCTATGACATCTTGGGCAGATGACCTCTTTGAGTCTCAGTTTCTTTCCTCTTCAGTACTCTTAGCACAGGCTTTGGACTCAGAGAGACTTTGCCCCCAACACCTGCACGACCTTGGGCAAATTACTTAATCTCTGGGTCTTAGTTGCCTCATCTATAAAATAGGAGCACTAACACCTTGGAGCTGTTGTGAGGATTAAGTAAGATAATGGTTGGGAAGTAGATTCCATTATTAATTAGGACCATGGAACAATGGTGCATTTGGGGCCAGGTGACATGGGCTTGGATCTGCCCCGCTGGGGGCAGATGTGTAACCCCTTTGAGGACCAATTCCTTCTCTGTAAGAAGGGGTAATAATACTTTCTTCGTGGGGCTCCGATGAAATAAATAAGGTGTACAAAAGCACTTTGTACAGCTCTGTACGAAGGTGAAAGATTGTCTGTTCTTCAGCTCACCCTCTCTAACAAAGGCTGAATGAGTCCTGAATTGGCCAAAAAAAGGGAGGGTGAGGGAAGGAATGTGAATCTTAGGCGGAGTAGCGAAAAAGCTCAAATAATCCCCACACTGTTTCTAACTCTCTCCATTAAGCCTAAGCTCCAAGGAAGAGCTCACGGCCAAGGGCACAGAGGGAGGTAAGGAATTGGGGATATGGGGGTTGTGAGGTGGGAAAAGGAGCCTTCTTTTTTTTTTTTTTTAAAGATTTTATTTATTTTTTAGAGAGCGAGCGAGCGAGAAACAGCATGAGAGGGGAGAGGGTCAGAGGGAGAAGCAGGCTCCCCGCTGAGCTGGGAGCCCGATGTGGGACTCGATCCCAGGACCCTGGGACCATGACCTGAGCCGAAGGCAGACGCTTAACCATCTGAGCCACCCAGGCGCCCCGAAAAGGAGCCTTCTGCTGTCAAACCCCAGGAAGGCACGAAAGGTCTTTGGTGAGGCAAAAAAGAGGGAGTCTCTCAAGCCCAGCTCCTCTGGTCTCCTTCTCTGACCCCAACTCCCTTGTGACTCACAAAGCTCAGCTCCCAGCCTTGAGCCAAGAGAGGCTGCCTTCCAATGCCCCCTACCTGGCAGCTACTAAGCGGATTCAAATATGCTCAGGGTTGGATTCCAGAGAAAGAGGACAGGGGCTCTGCTGTCCCCTAAGGCAGAGTAGCTTGCCCCTCCTCTGCCCACCACCTGGGGCAGAGCCCCTCAAGTCAGGCTCCTCCTTGCTCCCCCACCCCATACCCGCCACTTCGTTTTGAGAGGTCAGAACCAGGACTTGATGCCAGAGCCCTGCTGGTCCTGGGCCTCACTGCAAGGCAGGATCATGAGTGCGCTTCTCTTGGGAGCTCAGCCTATAGGATGTGCCAGGGAAATGTTTCCACAGATTAGTGCCTCCTGGGGTGGGACAGCAGCAGCAGGGTGGCAGGGACAGGACAGGGGAGGGAGGAGGGAGCAAAGCCCAGGGAGCCCTTGGGAGGAGCCCAAGGACAGAGGCTTTCTTCTCTAGGCTCCAGCCTCCAGAACCAGGAGGTTTGGGGTGCCTGCAAAGTCCCCTGCCTCAGTTTCACCTCTCAGTGACCGCTTGATGCTACATCGCTCACTTTATTTGACCCGGTTGTTGTGGTAATTACGGTAGTATCACAGTTTGACTAAGTTCTGCTCCAGATGTAGAATAAATTAGAGGGATGCAGAGGGAGGGATGCAGGGGCAGGAGAGGAGAGATGAAGGGCCAGCTAAAAAATCCAAGGCAAGGGGGAGGACAAGAAAGGAAGTTACAGCAAAAAGAAATATATCAGTGATGGAGAAGGCAGCCTGGCGAGCATGCCCGAAATTACATGCCTCTAGAAGGTAAAACCTGGTTGAGGTTTTCCAAATCTGCATTTGTCAAGTCAGGCCTTTACAAAGAGCAGTTAAATAACCAGTGTAAGACCAACAAGCCTGGTAACTTCTGAGATCAGGACAAGAAGGCAGTAAATGCTGGTCGGCTGAGGGATGCAGTTGCTTGGCGGAAGAAGCCAGGTTCCTGCCGGCCCTGCCCTACCCCTTGGCCTTGATCTTTGGTGACTTCAGGAGTGAGTAAGGCTGGTGGGTGATGGATCACCAACTGGTTTTAACCCAAAGTTTCATCAACATGAGCTTTCCCCGTTGGGTTAATCATGGCTGGGGTCAAGCACCCCTAATCCAGCTGGCTCCTCGACCTCACAGTTCGTGCTGGTGAGGCGCTGGCTCCTGGTCTGCGTCAGCGTTCTGGATAAACTCAAAGATGAATTTCACCTGGGTCTCGTAGGCTGGGACTGAGATTTTCTCATTGATTCCGTGGATGCTGAGTGAGAGAGATTTTGGGGAAGAGAGGAGAGAGCCAACTGCTGTAGCGGAAGTGGTATTACAGAGCACCCCCCACCCCACGTCCCCTGAAGCCTTTGACCCTCCAGGGGTAAGAAATGAGGTTTCATATGACACGGAGGTCGTCTCTCCAGGGTCCAGCCCCATGGCAGAGAACAGTGTGGGGAATATAATAATAATAATAATAATAATAATAATAATAATAATAAAATCCTGGGGAGTTCAGAGTCATTTCCTGTTCAGGAATCTTATGTGATAATTTCTCCTCTCAGGGGAAATTATCTTCTGAATTCTCTTTCTCTTAGGCCAGAGTCCCCCCCGGCCCCCACATTACTAGGGGCACAAAAGGAGAGAGACTGCCCAGGGTCCCTGTGGGGCCTGTACTTTACCTGGGAACTTCTTATCAGATCTCGTGCCCACGATCTGCCTCCACACAACGCAACACACAACCGAACCATACACGTAACCACAAAGATAGAGGAAATAGAGAGTAGCAACCTGCGGCCCCAGTTAACAAACAAAACCCATGAAGCATGTTCTTATGCTCATATTCAAATGTTTTCATTCTACTGGCTGCTGACTTTTGGTGGGAAAATCAGGTCTGGGTATGATAAGGAACAGAAAGATAAATGGAATGCAATACCCCCCACCTCACACACACCCCAGGGCTAAAAGTTTGCTGAAGAACCCACCCACAAAGTAGTAATTCACACATAGTAGTTAAAATTGGTGATCATGTCTTAGATTCCTATAGTGTGTTTTCTTCTGAGAATTCAAAGCATGTGTCCACCTTTGACCACATAGAGGTCTGGACTTCACTGAGTAGTAATTGAGAAGTCTAGAGTCTCCCTTTTTGGGGAGAAAATGAAGTCCAGAGGGTAAGTACTCTTCCAAAGGGAGGGGGGGGTCACACCCAAGGGTCCTACTTCTACCAGGTTCTTTCCAATCATCTGATTATCTCCATCCCAGAAAAGTAGCGGCCAATTCCCATACATTCTGGGGAGTGGCAAGACTCTAAGACAATGAGGAAAGTTGGCCAGTTGGGCTCCATAATGTCTTCATTTTAGTTTGTGCAAACCTTGGCTTTCCCGCATTCTGTGGACTGGCAGGAGAATGGGGTGGGGATGGGTCAGATGTATCTCCTCCTTCACCCTTGCTGTTCAAATCTGTTCCACTCACTCACCTACGGAAGCTCTGAGGATGCAGGTAGAGAGGGTTGAACCGGTAGATGCTGGTGGTGAGGTTTGTATAATGTCTGCTGTCTGTGTTGCCAATACAAATGCCTAGACAGGGAAAATCAAGAGGATTGGGGCTTTATGGGAGCCACCAAGCCAAGGTGGGAGGTGGGCTGACTGGAAAGTTAGGCCCTCTGGGTCAATAAGAATGTCCCCTGGGCCCTCTTGGGAGCCTGCAGCTATCAATTTTTGTCCTTCAAGCTACCCATTCTCAAAACCTTACTGAAACATCATTTCAACCAGAAGCAGGGAATCTCCTCCCCAGGACATTAGTGAGTTATCCCTTGAATGGTCCAGACTGAAGTGTCCTCTCTTCATGATGACCAGGGGGGCCAATACCTTCATTTTATACCCTTAGCTGGGCTATTTCAGAAACTGAGCTCTCCAGAAATCTAGATATCAGTTCTTTATTGCTTTAGCTCTCCTTATATCACCCTAGCTCAGAAATGAATACCCTCCAGAGAGCTTTACTGCTATAAAATGCAGTCCTCTTAAAGTAGAACATAATTTCTTGTTATTTTCATCCTCTGAAGGATGACTTTGTCTTCCAAGAGTCAAACTTCAGGTTAAGAAAGTCCCAGGATAGTCTCAGTGTCTTGCTCCCTTGAAGGTAGTAGCAGCTCACCCCACGCTCCAGCTAGGGCTGGGACTTGTCCCCAGTGGGAGTGTTCTCTGAGAAAAGACCCTCTGAAGCACCAATTAAAGAACGATGGGATGATCTGAGATGTTAATTTGTGTTTTGTTCCATTTTCCACTCCTGGTTTCAAATGGGTAACTAGGCCCTTCAAACTCCTTGCTTTGGGGATTTCTACCAGTTGACGTCTGCCTATCTTTTTTCTGTAAAGGCCTAACCTTGTTAATGGGATTATGGTGGTTGCCCCAGAAGGGAGAGGGTAGCTCAGGGAGTCTTTGAGGGCCAAGAAAGAAGAATCGGGGACTAAGAGGGCCAGGATAGTGGAGACCCAGCCCTTGCTCTGTGGCAGGAGTTTGAGGAGGTGGCAGACCTCAGAGGGGACGGCTGCCTGGTATGCTCAGGGAGTTGGTGTCTTAGGTCCAGAGTCAAACAGGCCAGGAAATCAGAGGAAATCTCCAACCTGAAGTGACTTTCTAGCTAGGCCATGGATGTCCAAGGTAACTGCAAGGACCGATGACCACTGGCCAAGGGACTCCCATGCTATGTTGCTACCAAAGACCTCGAGGGCCTGATTCAAAATGAGGGTGGTGGTGGGGGTGCTTGGAGGCCTCAACAGTTCCTGAGGTTGAATTTCCTGAGGAGTTACAGCCAGATTTAAGTTGATTAAAAAACAAGGCTGCCCGTTTCACACCTGAGTTTGTGGATACAGAGCATCACTGTATGCTCCTTAAGGGCCCATTCCTAGCACAGAGGTGGGTCCGAAGTATGTGCTTAGAAAATGAGGGAATCCGGGGGACCTGGGTGGCTCAGTCAGTTAAGTGTCCAACTCTCGACTCTTGCTTTTGGTTCAGGTCATGATCTCAGGGTCCTGAGATCAAGCCCCACCTCAGGCTCCATGCTCAGCACAGAGTCTGCTTGTCGCTCTCTCTCCTCCCGCTTGCTCTTGCTCTCACTCTCTCTCTCAAATAAATAAACAAAATCTTAAAAAAAAAAAGCAAATGAGGGAATCCATGATTGAACCTAGATTTTGAAAAACCTGGTCTTAGAATTAGAGCATCTCCTCCTCACATCATGGACCAGAGATCCTCAAACTGTGGTCAGCCATCACCTGGTCTCAGAATCCCCTCGGGGATTTGTTAAAAAGGCAGATTCCGGGGTCCTCTCCAGATTTGGTTAGCCTGAGTTTTTGGGAGTGGGTCCAGGTAATCTGCATTTTAATAAGTTCCCTAGGTAATCCCCTTCCACTCTTAAATTGGAGAACCACTGTCTCCCCGGCATAGGTTTGGAAGGTAGGCTGGAAGGCTAGGGAAGGGGCACAGAGGCACTGCTGCTGGGACTGGTCTGGGCTGGGAGAGAGGAAGGGGGTTCATGCCAATGGTATAGGCGGGGAGGCATTTCTGAGCTCTGTTGCTGAGCTGTTATCCTAGGATGGATCAGAACCAGCCTTGGAGAAACTTGGCCTCTCCTGTGGCTCCTCCAGAGGAGTGTGTGTGTGTGTGTGTGTGTGTGGTGGGGGGGTCTGGGCTGGGCTGATCCTGTCCTCCATGCCAGAGAGGCTGGCCTAGGTTAAGCTAGGAACCAGGCAGGACTGACCTAATTTATTGTTTCTGCTCTTTTCCTGTTTGCTTTTTGACTTCCACTCCGAGGGGAAAATACAGTTCTAGTCTCATCATGAGGGGAAGCAGCCAGATGTTTCCAGGCTGAACAGCTGGGGTGGAGGTGGGGCAGGAGACATTAGAGAGGAAATAGTTCCAGCCCCCACCTACCTCCAGCCACAGCTGATGAAGTCATTACCTGGGACAACAGTGCTGACTTCCGGGAAGATGGACTGTATGGTCTGGCGGAGCAGCTGGTAGCCCAAGGCCTGATGATCGGAGGGGCTGACAGGGAGGGGGTCAAAGGCAGTCAACACGTGGAACTGGACCCGGTTGTCAGCCACAATGTTCTTGACGAGGTCTAGGACCTTGAGGGAGCAAACAGAGGGAGTTTGAGTTCTTACTATCTGCTATCCAAGTACCATAGGAACTGAAATAGCCCTGATTCCTCTCCAGCAAGGCAGCACCTTGGAGTTTACAGGGGAGCTCATTTTTTGCACTGGGACCTCAATTTCAGCCGACTGGCTGTAGGAGATGGAAGAGTTGGGTTTTCCTGGTAAGCAATCTACAGCATGGTAGACTGAGGTTAAATGTTCAGGAGGCTTGCCTTACAGCCACGAGGCAGGCAGGGAATTGGAAAATCAGGAAATCGTGTGTCCTTCCTCTCAGGCTGTGAGTCATGGGCCGGGTGGAATGTAGAAGACACAGCAGAAAGGGGAACACGACCATCTTGAGGCAGGGTGACAGATGTGATGACCTCACTTCAACCTGGGAGTGTCAGACAGTTGAGGAAAGGGTCACACACTTTTCTTCCTCTTCTCTGGGCATCCCTGCTTCCTGTTTGTAACCAACTGCCGTGGAGCCAGGAAGATGAGCTCAACACAGACAAAAAGTCAAGAGTTGGGGGACTGGTATTCAAGTTTTCTCTTTGCCTCCTTTCCTCAGGAAGGAACCTGAGGAAGCTCCTAGAAAATTCAGTCTGAAACAACTAGAGCTGAATCCAGCATAAGTCCTGGTCCCAGGCAGGACGTAGACCAGACCCTGACGATCAGGTCGCATGGAGACATGTGGGAATGGACCAGGAGGCTGGCTTAGGGGGGCCCCCCAGCCCTCCCCACCACCCAGGGAAAGCCCCAGCACCAGTCTCGACCCATCTGATGAGCAGTTGCTTTGGAACTGCCTCTGCCCTAGAGGGGTGTCCCATAGCTGAGGCTTTGTGTGCATGCCCCTCTCCTGCTCACTGTGTCTTCTCCATCCATTTCATGTCCTTCCTTCAAATTCTGGCTCAAAATCCACACCACTAAGGAATCCATCTTAATGAACACTGTCCCCTTTCGGGCCGTGCTCTACACCACCTCAGCCTGTATGTGCTTTGGAGGCACATCCTTGTGAAGTCAAAGACCAGGTTCAGATACCCAGCCCAGCGATACTAACTGTATAATCCTGGACCAAGTTACTTCATGAGCCAACTCCCTCTATTTTTATTGGTTCATATCTTTTAAATTTCTTTTTTCTTTTTTTTAAGATTTTATTTATTTATTTTGACAGAGAGAGACACAGCGAGAGAGGGAACACAAGCAGGGGGAGTGGGAGAGGGAGAAGCAGGCTTCCCCGCGGAGCAGGGAGACCGATGCGGGGCTTGATCCCAGGACCCTGGGATCATGACCTGAGCCGAAGGCTCATGCTTAATGACTGAGCCACCCAGGCGCCCCTTTATCTTTTAGATTTCTTGTATCCAGCATCCATTGTATGCCTTTTATGTTCCTGGTCCTATTAGAAATAAGGTAGCGCCTCCTCTTGCATCAGGACCTAAGAGTTAGTGGGAAATCTGAGCTCTTGTGGCCTCTCATGGAGGGTGGGGTCCCATCTGTGTGCCCTCTTCAGTTTCTGGAGGCAGGAATGTTCAAGTAATTTGGGACAGGGGTCAGCAGGCATAGTCCCAACCCACCTTATAAGGGATGACTGGGAATCTCCCAGTTGGTTGAAGGTACATCAAGACTATGCACTAATTCATGTGTTAAAGGATTTAGGACAGAAGTGCTGGAGTGAAAATAAGCTCTGATAAGTGAGTTGTCCACCCCCACCCCCAACTAACCCAACAGCAGGGAATTTGGTTTGGCTCAATGGTGGTTTCTAAGCCAGAAATAGGACCCTCATTCCTTTCCAGACTCAGCTCCTAGCATGCTTCTAGGGGACACTGTCATGAAAAGGGGTACTCTTGAGATAATGCCCCCCCCCATACAGGTGAGGGGGAGGGACTCGTGAACGGTAAGAGGGACCTCAAAGGTTACTTTAGCGCACATCAGTCTCTCATTGCTCTGAGTTTCTACAGCCCTTACAGCGCATTCTCATAATGTTATGTTTTCCCTCTGCTTTATGTGTAGATATGTTTTCCCTGGAGTGAATGATACATTTTGTTGAAGGCAAGGACAAGGGATACCAAAAACACTGGTAAGGACTTTAGAGTTAGAGTTAGCAAGTCCAGCCTCCATCCCATTTTAGGGCAAGGCCTCTCTGGGGGAGAGGGGGGGATAACACCCACGACAGACTGTCATCCAGCCTGTGCTCGAATGCTTCCGTGGTGGAAGGCTCACCATCATGTGTTATCATCCATTCTGCCTTTGAACAACTGGGTTATGAATGTTTTCTTTAGAAGGAACTGAGATATGGCTTCCTGTAGCATCTCACCCCTCTCCCTTTTTTATTTTACATACTTTATATCCTCCACGGGATACAGTATATACGAGGTGGGTCAGTGACATTTCATCTCTGTTGAAATTAGGGGCCTGTGTCCTTGCTGCCTGGAGGCTGCTCCTGTTCTAGGTCTCTGTTCTATGTCAGGTCCCAGGGTAAATGTCACCTCAGAGGACTGACTCTCTGTTCCAACCCCCATCCCACAGTCACTTTGTGACACAACATCCTATGATTTTCTTTTTTTTTTTTTTTAAGATTTTATTTATTTATTTGACAGAGACACAGCAAGAGTGGAACACAAGCAGGGGGAGCGGGAGAGGAAGAAGCAGGCTCCCCCCTGAGCAGGGAGCCCGATGCGGGGCTGGATCCCAGGACCCCGGGATCATGACCTGAGCCGAAGGCAGACGCTCAACAACTGAGCCACCCAGGCGCCCCCATCCTATGATTTTCTTTATGGTACTTGCCTCTTAAAAAATCAACTTGGTCATGTATTTGATCACTTGCTTATTGCTGTCCCTTCCCCACTAGAACATCAGTGCCATCAGGATGGGAATCTTTGCTGTCTGGCTCACCATTCTCCCAAGTGCTTTGAAGAATGTCTAGCCCATAGTAGCCACTCAGTAAACACTTGGTGAAGCAATGAATGAAGAAAGGAAGGAATCTTCTGTACCTCACTCTAGAGAGGTGGCCATCATTCACCCCTTGAGAAGCTCATTACCATCCAAGGTGCCATATTCCCCAACTCTCCTTCAAGTGGGGGCTTCCTGAAACATCTCCCAGTGACCTTATTTTTACTCTTTGAGGCCCATTCAGAACAAACCTTCTACAGGGTAGCCTATGACATTTCTGAAGACTGTTCCTCACACAAAGGTGCTGCAGACTTCTCTACACCCACGACATGGGAGACACCAGTTAGAGATGGAGGAAGAGGGTTCTGGGAACTGTTCATGCTCCTGCTGGATCAAGCCCAGGGCCCTGTACCCTTGGCCTTCAGACCAGCAGTGTCTGAGGATGTAACCCAATGCATGGAAAGGGGGCATAGGGGGAAAGGAGGGACCAGAACAAAAGGGTGCTGAGGGCTTTCAGATGCTGGAGGCTTTCCATTCCTTACTGGGCAGGCAGGCGGGATGGGCCCAGGGATTTCATGAGTAGACTGGGAAGGAAGGCCACTCTGGTGGGGGACCAGAGAGGAGGGAAGAGTGCCAGAAGCTGGGGAGATGAAAGCCCCAGCTGGTGGAAAACAGCCCTTGGAAAGGGCATGGAGTTGGAATGAGACTGGAAAAAAACTGGTAGAAAGAAGTTCAATGGGGGGAATTCGGTGATTTCCTGGCCCCGTGATCCTCCAGGGAGAGGACAAAGGTTGGCACTCGATGAAAAGCAGCAGAGCCCAGGACTCACACTGGTCCCAGCTTCCCCCGAATGCTGGGTGACGCTGGGCTGGCCATCAATCCATCCCCCCGCCCCCCTGCAGTGAGGGGTGTGCCTCCCACCTTGTGTGAGGAGAAACAAAACCCTCCAGGGTGAAGAACTTAGGGAGAAAGGACCACAGAAGTCTAAGTGTGGCTGACCCTTGAGGATCTGCACCAGACACTCAGGGAACACCACCTGCCCTTAACCCTGCTTAATTCTGGAATGTACTAGTCATTCCATAGTTGTTGGGTTGCCTCTTGAGATCATTTTTTGAAGGATTAGATTTGCCTTTTGAACTCTTTTTTAGCTCAACCTGCTGTTTAAATAAGCTAGCCTTTCCTGCAGATGCCAAACATTCTGCACAATGGCTACTCAAGCATGTATCTTTCGGCTCACATGTCACTTCCCCGGGGAAGTCTTGCCTGACCCTACACGAGGTCTGGTTCCCTGTTATGTCCTCCACTAGCACCTGGTCCCTCTCTGTCATCACAGCTTGCAATTACGCACTGATTTTAATCATTTTTAAAATTGATGTTTGTAGCAGGCCACTGCCAGGCTGTCCACGATCCTCTTTACTTCTAATTTTATACATCCTTCCTGTGGGATTTTATTGACTCTAGAGGTTTCATTTATGTTAATAACACTCCAGCCTGTATCTCTAGTTCATTCTCTCTCCAGACCTGAGGTATTTATAATTGCCTATTTATAATGTATAAGCGTCTCAAACTTCTCAACCATTATACTTCTCTATGAACGTGCTCTACTTCCTGAACTCTTCATCTTGGTTAAAGGCTTCAGCACCTGGCCAACTATGCAGGTTAAAACCCTTGGAGCCGTCCCCTGCCTTTCTGTCTCCCCTTACCCATGACACACGACATTCTGCTGAACCCATGTCTCCTACCCTGGCACGTGCCTTCTCCACCCCATCACCTCTGCTCGGTCTGCTGCCTGAGAGGCTATCACAGCTTCCCAACTGTCTCTTCCTACGTTGGCACCTCCTCTGCATTGCCACCAGCACCATCTCCCCAGAAGCACATCTGAGGACATCACCACCCCGTTCGAAGACCTCTCACGGTTCCCTCTGTCCATGGCACGCAAGGCCCTGAGCCCCATGCTCCAACTCCATTTTCACTGCCTGCCACTTCCGCCTGGTCTGTCCTCCTTTTTAGCCTTACTTTACTTTAGCCTGACTCTGAATGCCTGGCTTCTAGCAAAGTCCTGTTTGTCCTTTACATCACAGCTCAAATTTCTAGTGGTCAGAAAGCACTTTCTGGATCCTCAAAGGCAGTGACAGTCCCCTTCTCTGCACTGGTCCTTCAGCAGTTTGTTCATCCTGAATCATTTTGATCGTGGTCTGAGGCTGTGGTGGTTCTGGGGCTAGACTGTTAGATGTGTCATCTTGGGCATGTCACTTACCTGCTTTTTTGATCTGTGCCTCAGTTTCCCTGTTAAATAAGGATGATCATAGGGCGGTCGTGGGCATTAAACGAGCATGCATATACCTTAGAACAGTGCCACACATCAAGCGAGCCTGTGGGATGTGTCTGCTACTATTATTATCATTTATCAGACTCAAAGTTCCCACGAACCAGAAGTCTCCTATCCTAGCCAGCTTCCTGGAAACCTCCGAAGAAGGTTGAACGAATGCTATTGAATGAACCAACCAATGTGGGTTGAAAAATGGTGGCTGGCCAGCCCTGGGATGGCAGCTACACCCAGATCCTGAGCATCACACATCCCCGATAGTGAACCCGTGGCTGGGAACGGAAGTCACGCACCTCCTGGACAGTCTGCGCAGGGTGAATCCGGATGTTGATTATGGCCTGGGCCACCGGGGGGATGACATTCACCTGGAGAGAGAACCACAAACCCTGGCCTGAGCCACATGTGCTCCCCGCCCCAGGTAAGGCCAACAACCACCAGTAGAGAAAGAGGAAGCCGATTTGATTGAAAGGCGCAGGGCTCCATTTTCGGTGGGCCCCTTGTCTTCCTGCGGCCCTTGAGAGGTGGTTATGTTCAGAGCTAGAGAGGTGTCTCTACACTAGGCCAGACTTCCATGCTTCTTGGTCGTGGACGGGGTCACAGAGAGCTGCTCAGAACGAGACTGATTTCTCCGGGACCACGCAGACCTCTCTCTCCTGACCCCATGCAGCGTCCCGGGCGGTCTTCCGCATGCACTCTCTTCCCGGGGCGCCCAGGCCATCCCTGCCGCCGTTAGTGCTCACTCAGGACAGGGCACCCTGAGCCACTGCAGGCCCCCATCACGCTGTGCTTGATCCCCGAAGGGGGCGAGGATGGTGATTTCCCATGTCTAATTGCAAAATTTGACTCCATTCTCTGCCCGCCCAGGAAGAACCCAAGACTAACTGGAGACAAGAGTTAGGCTCTGAGTGGATTTTTTTCCTCAGAGGCCGTGAGAGAACAGACTCCCTGACTCTGACTCTTTCTTTGAGCTGGTTTGGTGCAAAAAAGCACCAGAGCAGGGGCAGGAGGGCTGGGCTGTTACAAATTAGCTGTGGGATTTTGCATAATTATAACCTGTTTGTGCCTGTTTCCCGACTGGCAATTGGGGTGATGGTGCCAGGAGGGCTGTGAGCAGGATCAAATGGAGTGACAAATGTGACAGTATTCTGGACAGATAAAACGGCATTCACATGCAAGGACACGGTATCCTTATTTCGGGGCACAGGTGGTTATGTTCAGAGCTAGAGAGGTGTCTCTAGGCAGCTGGTGAAGACAGCTCGGGCCCGGCGGACATACTGGACACTCCTGTCAGTGATGCTGGGGTTAACTGAGGTGCCATTCATTGTACTCAACCTGCGCTCCAAGTGACCAGAGCTCCACAAGGCCACCCAGTAAGCTAGGGGCATGGCGCTCCCTCAAGTAGTGCTGGTGATACTGGTAGTCACTGGACCAGTCTCACTTCTCTCAAGATTTCAGAAAGGCCTAGGCCCAGGCCACCCAGGGTGGCTGTGGCTTGTTCCTTTAAGCAGAGATGCCCCTTCACGGCCAATCCAACTGGAAGTAGACCAATTTGCCAAAAAGTAGTTCTTGGAGAAGAAAAATCTATCAAAGTAATAATTCACTCGAAATTTATTTCTACAAGTGAACTTCATATAGAATTGATGTCTGTTCAGATTACCCAGTATTTAATGTGTTTTGGGAAATGACTAATATGTGCCTTTAGGTGTTGTATATATCACAAATGTTATTATAGACTTTATAAATGGTGGGCGAGTTTCTCTCTTTTGACTCAGGGTAGCACGAGGGGAAAATACATTAATCATTCATTAAATTTGTTAGGTGGATCAATCTTCCAAAGTATGGTGAAGAATAACCAAAAGATCCTTGATGATAGAAAAGTTAGGACCTTTAGTCTACCTGACCAAATGCTAGGTAAATATTTAACATGTTGAATGAGTATTGTTCAGAAAAATTAACTCCCAAATAACTCCCCTTCATACCAGTATCAGGGTTGTTTTTTTTGAAGGGGTACAGACCCAAGAAAACTGAGAGGGGCCATGGACACCTCCTAAAATACACATATACAAAATCTGACCAGCAGTTTCAGAGGGTTTGTAGACCTCAGTTAGAACACTTGCTCTTGAGGATTACCCAACTGGTATCACTGAACAGTTCAGCACTGGGCCTTCCTATTATTCAAATTGAATTCAGAGAAGGAAGAAGGGGCCGGGAGATAAAGCCAAAGGATGGAGGGGTGGGTGGACAGTGAGGAAAAGGTGTAGGGGAGGATCCAGGAGATGTTACCTTGACTCCTGCATTGAACATGGTGAGTGCCGTGGTGGTCCTGACCAGCGCATTGGTTATGTAATTCCTCTCCATTAACCTAAAGCAAAAGGATGAAGGTCAGACATTAGGAAGAACTGTCCAACGTGGAGAAAGAACGGGTTGGAAGATCACCCACTTTCCTGAATCTTGGAGATCTTTAACACTAGGAGGGACATCCTCTATATGAATTAGATGTAGCATCTGGTGGCAAAGAGATGATTAGTCAGGCCCAGTTAAGCCAAGGAGAGGGGACTGGGTAGGTTTGGGTTGGAGGATGAGAAGAAGGAAAGGTAAAACTTTACCTGCTTACAAGCGGCCCAAATAGCCACAGGTTGCTCAAGATAATATTGGCAGGAAAGGAGAACTGAAAGGGAAAGAATGAGATCAGCAGGATTTCAGAGGGGTCAGCATAACAGGGTCACTATAACCGAGGCCTGGGTCTCTCCCTGCTTTAGATCTGCCTTGAGGGCCCTCAGTGGTAGCCTCGAGTGAGGATGAGTGGGAACCAGCTCCCAAAGAGTGCCTGGGTGTGTCAGGTCTTAGGGTCTCAGAGAAGCACCAACACCCCTGGGAAGAAGTCAGATCCTTGCGCCTCGGCTCAGCCTCTGGCTGAAAATAGGTGAGCATGTGCACAGCACTGGTCAGCAGTGGGCCCCTCTACTACTCTGGAAGCTACTTTTCTGCCACCCTTTCTTCCTCTGCCACAGACGACCAGTACGGGAGATGCCTTTTCCCACCTCATGTGCCAGTTCCTGCAACGTCATTTTCAATGGGCCGCTTCCAAACATGTTCGGCATTGGTGTCTGCTCCAGGCTGGAAGAGAAATGGAGTTCTCAAGACTTCCCCAACCCCCATTAAAGATCAGCGATCTGAAGGGAAGAAGGAGGGAGACAGAATTTTTCAACAGGTCTGGCCAGGAGGTGTCCTATTCAACTTCTATCACCTCCACCGATCCACCTGTTTGGAGACCTCAACGCACAAGCGGGACCACCTCTAGTCCATCAGCAGAAGCTGTCCCTGTCTACCAAGTCCAAGCAGGTACCCCGACTCTCATGTCACTTACCACACTGTAGCAGAATTATCAGTCTCTGCGGCTAACTGTGAGTTCCTTGAGGAAAGGGACTGTCTGTTTCTTTCCACTGCTGTATGCCAACCCCTGGCACAAAGCCTTAAGCATTGGTAATCAGTTACGTCTTTAACTGAATTAATATACTTCTTCCCACTTTGCTAAGAAAAGCCAGCTGGAGGGAAGCTTTGCTGTGACAGACCCTTCTGTGCTCACCCACAGCCTGCAGCCCTTATGTCCTCACCTAGCTTTTATGGGTCAGCTCTTGCTTGCAATAAGGGTAGATCCTTCTCTGACCTCTAATCCCTGCCTGGGTACTGGTGGCTCTGTCCTCCCCGCGGCCCCCATCGTGGCTTCTCAGCTCAGCTTCAGGGCAGGAAGCTTAGCCCCTTCAAACTCAAAGTGGGAAAGTACCAGGTCTTCCATCCCGAGTCTGGCAAGGGAGCGGGGCCCATGTTGCTTACCGGCTGACGGCGGCTGCGAGGATGCCGATGCTTGTCTCCTTTGGGGGAGCT
Source organism: Neomonachus schauinslandi (assembly GCF_002201575.2). Lineage (NCBI taxonomy): Eukaryota > Metazoa > Chordata > Mammalia > Carnivora > Phocidae > Neomonachus > Neomonachus schauinslandi. Next base: position 24,613,154 of record NC_058408.1, on the reverse strand, counting down.
GAGGAGTGGCCTGGAGTCATGTTTACTTCCAGCCTGAGGTTAATCGAACCCTTCTCTGAGACTGCAATCCTGTAGGAGAGGATCAGAGAGGGCCCTCCTGACTTCCTCCCACCTTGAATTGTCCCAAGGGCCCAGAGGTCTGCCTGCACAGTGGTCTGGTTGTCTAGGAGATTGGCTTCATGCTGCTTTAAAAAAATTGACACTAGAGGAGAAAGGGAAAGGGGAGCCCAAACCTGGTTGACATTCAGGGCCAGGGGAGTAAAATAAAGAGTTGCCTCAGTATGGCTTACAGACACCACGCTGGGGTCATCTGACATGGGGTGAGAACACCTTCCAAGGTAGGGGGTGGGGTACTTTACTCACATGGCAAAGGGCTTCTTGAGGTGGGGAATGAAACCATCCAAGATGAAGTTTCCCTCGTCCACAATGAAGGCTAGCTTGATATCCCTTGCCTGTAGCAGGGCTGAGATCTTCTGAGCCCCATTCTGCCCTGACACCTGCAGACATTAAACCCATGGCCACAGTCCTTCTCAGCCAGACCTCCAATAGCGAACGGAGACCCATTCAACATAGCTGGGGCCTCCAGAACCTCCCTGCTCAGCCTCCTTCCTGGGGGGGGGGAGGGGGAGGGCAAGGGGCCTAGACAATCCTGCTTCACAGGACCCTGGAATGTCACAGCTGGAGAGCCAAACCGCCCTCATTTTACAGATGAAGAGACTGGGACCCATGGAATGAAGTGACTGGCCCAGGGTCAAAGTAGGTGACATCACTGGAAATAAAACACTGATTCCTTGCTCCCTGTTGGTTCTCTTTCCATCACACCCATATTTCTCAAAGTGTCATTGATGCAACACCTACCTGCTTCAGATATGACCAGGGAGTTTGTTAAAAAATTCAGATCTATGCCTGTCACTAAATGAAAGAAGCTGATCTGAAAAGGCTATATACTGGATGAGTCCAACTATATGATATTCTGGAAAAGGCAAAACTATGGAGACAGTAAAAAAAGAATCCATGGTTTCCAGGGGTTGGGGGAGGGAGAGAGGGATGAATAGGTGGAGCACAGAGGACTTTTAGGGCAGTGAAACTACTGTGTGAAACTATAATGGTGGACCCCTGTCACTATACAATTGACCAAGCCCATAGAATGGATGCCAAGAGTAAACCCTAATGTAAACTAGGGCTTTGGGTAATTATGATGTATCAATGTAGGTTCATCAGTTATAACAAATACCCCCCTGCTGGGGATGCTGATAATGGGGAAGGCTGTGCATGTGTGGTGTGGGTGTAAGGGAAGTCTCTACACCTTCTCAATTTTGCTGTGAACCTAAAACTGCTCTAAAAAATAAAACCTTTTAAAAACAAATTAAAATCTATGGCACAGGGTCCGGGAATCTGCATTTTGGTCCAGGGCCTTAGATAGTTCTGGCACATAGATACCCAAGAGTTGGCAACCTCCCACACCATATTCTGGAGACCCTGCAGCTGGGGAGCAAATTGGGCTAGAGTGAAACTCCCCCCCACGCCCCCAAACAGAGGTCCTAGAGATGGTTTATAGGGGGAGGAGGCTCTACCTCTTCATCATGGCCCAGAGCAATAAAGAAAGATCTTCGAGGGATGTAGTTTCTGTTCAGCAGGAGCTCCAGGGCCTGCAGGATTGCCTGGGGGAAGAAGCAGAAGGGAAGAGGGAGAATCAGGGCATCAGTGACAGTCAGCAGCCTGCATTAGGGCTGGTGGGGCTAGCATCGGACACTCTCTTTATTTTTTTTTAAAAGAATTTATTTATTTATTTGACAGAGAGAGAGACAGCGAGAGCAGGAACACAAGCAGGGGAGCGGGAGAGGGAGAAGCAGGCTTCCCGCGGAGCAGGGAGCCCGATGCGGGGCTCGATCCCAGGACCCTGGGATCATGACCTGAGCCGAAGGCAGACGCTTAATGATTGAGCCACCCAGGCACCCCTGGAGACTCTCTCTCTTTTTTTTTTTTTTAAAGATTTATTTATTTATTTATTTGACAGAGAGAGACACAGCGAGAGAGGGAACACAAGCAGGGGGAGTGGGCGAGGGAGAAGCAGGCTTCCCGCCGAGCAGGGAGCCCGATGCGGGGCTCGATCCCAGAACCCTAGGATCATGACCTGAGCCACCCAGGCGCCCCTTTGGAGACTCTCTTTAAAGAGAACAAATTCAGGGCGCCTGGGTGGCTCAGTTGGTTGAGCGACTGCCTTCGGCTCAGGTCATGATCCTGGAGTCCCGGGATCGAGTCCCGCATCGGGCTCCCTGCTCGGCAGGGAGTCTGCTTCTCCCTCTGACCCTCCTCCCTCTCATGCTCTCTGTCTCTCATTCTCTCTGTCTCAAATAAATAAATAAAATCTTAAAAAAAAAAAAAAAGAAAGAAAAAAGAGAAAAAAAAAAAGAGAACAAATTCAAGTGGCCCTGGGGGGATGGGAGGTGAGGAAGCTTAGCTCCTTTACCAGCTGGAGAAAAGCATAAATGTATCAGTGCAGAGCTGAAAGGGTCTCTGGAGATCATCTACTCTAGTCCTTGTTTCACAGCTGAGAAATCAAGACCCAGAAAAGGACAGTGACCAAGTGATGGCTGGAACCCAGGGCTCCTGGAGCCAAGGTTCTTTCTACCATAACCTCCCATCTCCCGGGGGGTCAGCTGAGGATCCTCATCCTGGGTGACTCTTTAGGGCCCCCGGGCAGAGGGAACAAAGCATTTCAGACCATCAGAGAGTTCTTGTTGTCCAGTGTGCCTCGGCCATGGATGAAGCCATCACCCTCCAAGCCAGAGAACGGGGGCACCTCCCAGCCTTCGTCAGGGGCGGGCACCACGTCACTGTGCGCCATTAGCATGTAGGGCTGCAAGCTAGGGTCTGAGCCTCGGACAGTGAGCAGGTGGCTGTACTCTCCTATGACTTCATGCCGGATAAAGCTGGTTTTGAAAACTGTCGGAAAGACTAGGGACAAAGGGATGAAAAGCAGGGAGAGAGAAAGCCAGATTTAACAATTTCCTTTGGTTTTCCTACCATTTAATAGAAAATGTTTACCCCTGTACCCCTTTTTGAAAGCATGCAGCGTCCTACAGGAAGCCTTCTGGAACAAAGACAGTGTGATTCCTGATTTGCCTGGACAATCTCTAAAATTTCTCTTCCTCATATTTTAATGTGCTACTACTATGTAATAATGGGCACATCAAGATTCCATCATGGTGACAGCTGATAGATCAAGATCTGGCTTGGTCTGACCTGTAATAAGTTATCACTAGTATATGCTACCAGGCTATACCGACGAGGAGTGTGTTAAATTTTAAATATAGTAGTCCCCAATAGCCAAATTACTTGGAACCAAACATGACCCTTATATTAAAAAAAAGAGAGAGAGAGAGAGAAAGACCTTTTTTTACTTGAAAAATAATATAAAATAATATTCCTACTGTGTGTGTCATATGGAGAGAAGATTGCCCTGTCTAGCACAAGGCCACACTTCTGCATGCAGGTGTGGATGTTCTCAGGGTCACTCAGGTTACAGACAGTGTTAGAGAGGGGGCTACTTGCTGTACCTAGGTCAGCTCCTCCCAGCCCTGACAACTTTGGAGGGGGTGTTTTTTCTTTGATTTAGGAAGAGGGCCTCACTACTCTCCATGAGCTTTTCATATGAGGACTAGGGAGTCCCAAGTCTCCTTTTTCTTCTTGACCCATCCCTTCTTCGGGTCACGTGGGGGTGAGGGGCTGATATGGCAGCTCATAGTTGCTGATGGCCTCGAAGCTCAGAAACGGGTGAGTAAAGAATCTGGGGAAAGACCTGGGTGGGTGGAGTGTGTACATGGGTGTGTAGGTGTGTGTACGGAGGTAGTTGGGAGGAGCATGGGGTATAGTTCTGGAAACTTGCACGGGAAGAAGGAATTCCTAGTCCTACCTTTTTTTTCTTTTTTAATTTGAGTATAGTTGACACAAATGTTCCCTTAGTTTTCAGTATACAACTTACTGATTTGACAGGTTTATATATGATGCTGTCTTCACCACACGCGGAGCTACCATCTGTCCTGATACATAGCTATTAGAATATCACTGACTATATTTCTTATGCTGTGCCTTTTATTTCCTTTCCTCACCCTACCTTTTGATTCTATCTTATTTATTGACTGTTACATATTTAGGGCAAAGGTCGGGAGAGTTCAAACTCCAACCCAACAGCTACGTGCTTTAGTTTTTCAAAGGTCCAATAAATCTAGTCTCTACTCTGCCTCCATTCTGACTCCTGGGGAGCTTCTATTCCTCCCCACTGTGTGTAAACTCAAAATAGGCCCACAGCGATTTGACTGTCCTCTGGTCAGTAACAAAAGCTTCTTCATCTCCTTGTAAAAGAACTGTGTCTGCAGGGCTATGCTCTACCCCCCCCTTCCCCCCCCCCCCCCGCCCCCCAACGCCAGCTTGTGGCTGACCTGTACGAATGTATTCTCCAAACTCAGCCAGGGCTGTTGCATTAACGTTCTCGGGGCTGAAAGACACTGTTGGAATCCGGATGGCACCTGTCAGGGGCGTATAGAGATGTGAGATTACAGATGATAACAACCATTGGTTTTCCCACAGCCCTCTGTGCACAGAGAGTTCTTTCAAATTCAGGATCTTATTGTGGAGGGCAGAACAATCCTATGAGGTAGGCACTGCTATTTTCTCTAATTTGAAGGTGGGAAAACAAGTTTAGAGGGGTTAAGTGTGCTGCTCAGGACTCCTGAAATAAGCAGCAGAACTGGGATTTAAGCCCAGGTCTTTCAGGTTTGTTTAGACTAATATGGTTCTTCTTCTTTTTTTAAAATTTATTTGACGAGAGAGAGAGAGAGAGAGAGAGAGAGAGAACCAGCGGGGGAGGGGCAGAGGGAGAGGGAGAAGACTCCAAGCAACTCCGCAGGGAGCCCAATGTGGGGCTCGATCCTAGAACCCCGGGATCATGACCTGAGCCGAAGACAGACACTTAACTGACTGAGCCTAATATGGTTCTTAAAATAAAGTCCTATGTTCACGATAGCATTATTTACAATAGCCAGTATAAGAAAAACAAACGGAGTGTCCATCAATATATGAATGGATAAAGATATGGTACATCATTGAACACCAATAAATTCTGCCAAATTGTTTTCCCAAAAGTTTGGAGCAATTCATGTTCCCACCAGCAGGGCATGTGAGTGCCAGAACACACCTCCACACGCTGAGAGTTACCCACCTTTTGCAAAGTTTGCCCTGTGGGTGGATAAAAAAATGAGATGCTGTTGGTGTTTGCATTTTCAGTTCCCTGACCTCCAAGGCAGCTGAGCGTCTCTTCATATGGCCATTTGCATTTCCTCTGCTGTGAATTGCCAGGCTCAGCCACTCAAGCAAGCTCCTTAATCTTTTTGCCTGTTTTATTTTCTTTCTGTTGGGCATTAAGACCTACATCTGGGGCTGTTGTGAGGACCAAGTTAACACTGTAGAGAGCTCAGAACTGTGCCTAACGTGCTGTTAAGGGCTGAATTAATGCTGGCTTTAAAAAGGTCTATTTGTGGGGTGCCTGGGTGGTTCAGTGGTTAAGCGTCTGCCTTTGGCTCAGGTCATGATCCCAGGGTCCTGGGATTGAGCCCCCATCGGGCTCTCTGCTCCGCGGGAAGCCTGCTTCTCCCTCTCCCACTCCGCCTGCTTGTGTTCCTGCTCTCTCTCTCTCTGTCAAATAAATAAATAAAATCTTAAAAAAAAAAAAAGGGGGTCTATTTGTGGGACGCCTGGGTGGCTCAGTCAGAGTTAAGCGTCTGCCTTTGGCTCAGGTCATGATCCCAGGGTCTTAGGATTGAGTCCTGCACTGGGCTCCTTGCTGGGCGGGGAGCCTGCTTCCCCCTCTGCCTGCCGCTCTCTCTGCTTGTGCTCTCTCTCCTTTCTCTCTCTCTGACAAATAAATCTTTAAAAAAAATATAATGGTCTATTAGCTATATTCATAGTTGCTTGGATTTACCCAGAAGATCTCCAGAAGGATACAAAGGAAGCTAATACAAGTAGCTACCTCTGTGTATTTGTGGGGGTGAGAAAGTGGTGGTGGTTCGTGGGGAATGGGGCCACCAAGGCAGGGTGGGACCTATACACCCGCCCCGCCCCCCCCCGCAGACTCTTTCACTATTTTGGGTTTTGTTTTAACTATGTGAATGTACTACCTATCCAGAAATAAAGGAAACATTTTTTAATTGGCAAAAAAAAAAAAAAAAAGATATGGTACATATATATATATATATATACAGAATGGAATATTACTCAGCTACAAAAAGTGAAACCTCACCATCTGTGAGATCATATATGGACCTAGAGGGTATTATGCTAACCAAAGTCAGACAGAGAAAGACAAACAGCATATGATTTTACTCCTGTGTGGAATCTGAAGGAAAGAAAGAAAGAAAGAAAGAAAGAAAGAAAGAAAGAAAGAAAGAAAGAAAGAAAGAA